>NC_136656.1:1748501-1756001 GCF_949748355.1 Melanostigma gelatinosum
ACCCACACACCACGGCTGAGAGCTGATGACACAAGATGAGATACGTTGGGATGAGATGTCTCTCTGTAGTTGCTTAGTGAGTCTTTTTGGTCATGTTGTCTCTTGTCGGTCGGTACGTGTCTCTTTGAGGCCCTAACATGTTTTGCAGGCTGACATTTTTTTTAAATCTGGGCCAAGTGAATAATAAAAGGCGGGTTTGTGTCGCGCTAGTGAAGGTTCTCTCTGACCAATCAGAGCTCTGCAGTGTTTGAACTCCACTTTCTTGTATCGGCTCAGATCGCTATGAACCTCGAAAAAAAAAGTACCAGGTGCTACCCACAACTATATGAGACAATGAGATATAGGACGTTATATATATCTCATTGTCTCACCGCCTGGCTGAAGACGGCGTGGCGTCGTTGGACCACGTGTGCCGGTCCCTGGGCGACGGTCGTGGCCGCCGCCCCCTGCAGGACCACGAAGGTCATGGCGGCTCGGGCCTTCCCCACCGCCTCACGCACGCAATCCCTCAGAGTGAGCACCAGGGGGAGCAGCTGCTCCTGCCAGGAGGAGGAGGAGGAGGAGGAGGAGGAGGAGGCTGGAGGAGAGAGACAAGATCCTCGTTTACATTTCTCTGCTTTAGTTTGAATCAAACCAAAAGCTTTTGTGAAATACAGTCTGAACAGCAAACAGAGCGTCCCACCGGTGTTCTGAGAGTTCGTGTCCCCCGTGGCTTCCTGCTGCTCTGATGACGTCACCTCCGGGGGGCGGTCCTCCCGGCCCTGCAGCCGGTCCACCATGGCGACGATGCAGTTGAGGCTCATGGCGACGTTGGCCCACGCCCTGTCCTACACACACACACACACACACACACACACGTATAAAAACAAGCACGCCGCTATAAGAAACGAGTGAAGATCTCTCACACACACTTGCCCATTCCTCCTCGTCGTACTCCGTGTCCCGCTGCCTCTCGTGATTGGTCGGCGTGTCGTCACAGAGCAGCCCGTGGACGTGGACGTGGCCGCCGTCGGGGGAACGCTGGCCGTGGATCGTCAGCAGGGCGCTCTTCACCAGCTCGTCTTTGAGCGCGTGAACGAACTGCTCCGTCTGAGTGAGAAGGAACGATTCAAGAGAGAACCAGACTCAGATTATCAACCTCCTGAACATCGAAGCCTTTAACCATCTACTTCCAGCCTCCCCCCCGCCCCCGTCCCTCCTCACCTGTTGAGTCAGGCCGTCCAGCACCAGCTGCAGCCGTGCGGCGCTCAGCTCCAGAGAGACGGACAGCAGCTCCTCAGCGAGCCCGAAGACCAGAGGCTGCAGCTGGGCCACGCTGGCCAGCAGCTCCCTCGCTCTGGAGCTCTCGTCCCGAGAGTAAGAGACGGAGCTGGAGAGAGAAAGACAAAATACAACTGTGAGGGGCTCTCAGTGCTCCAGTACCAATACTAGGTACTTGTACTGTTTCCTCTAAACGTATTCGTCCTCTGCTCTCTGTGACACTCGTCTGTAGATCGATGCGTTTGAATGTGGAACTAAAGTTCACGGGTGCGAGTTCCTGCTGGACAATGTTAGCCGTGCGCCATTAGCAACATTTGCTAACAGCAGCGCGACAAGATGATGCGAGTCAGACAAAATGTGCCGATCCACCTAACGCACAAGCTTTATTATTCATTGTTCAATTAATTCAGTATTTTCATATCATAGGAGATGTTTTTCAGTTTTAAAGCCTGTTGCATTATGGGAAAATTAAAAGAAACGGATGCACTAATCCAGACAGAGATTACAGAGATTAATCCCCCCCCACACACACACCTGTCGGTGTGGTTTGTGTGTTTACTGAGGAGCTTCTTCAGTCCTCCGTGTTTGAAGGCCTGGTGGTGATCAGCTGGAGCCCCGACTGTTATGACCTCATACCACACACCTGGGGGGGGGGGGGAGAGAGAGTTTATTGTTTCTATTATTAGTATTATCAATAATAATATTAACAATATAAACAATAACAATAATAAGTTCTGAGTGGACCTGTGCTGTCTGGACCGGTGACCTCCATCCTCTGTGAGTGCAGGTTTGTTGGAACAAACTGAAGGTGTTTGTCTGATTTACTGCTGCTCGACTTAAAACACGACGAGGCTGTTTAAAAGAAGAAGAAAACAATGAAATCATTTCCACACAACAAGGTGAATATAAAGCTCTGTTTAAAGGCATCGTTCAACATTTTGGGCTTCCTGGAGTCAAAGTATTTTAAACAAAGATGTAACGTGCAACGGTAGAAGAAGTACGCAGATCTTTAGCTAGCTGTTTCCCTCTGCTTTCAGTCTTTATGCTATGCTAAGCTAAGCGGCTGCTGGCTCCAGCTTCATATTTATCGTACAAACACGATAATGGTGAACGTGAATACGTCATTATCTCCAACGGAAAATGTCAAACTATTCCTTTAAAAGGCTGATTTCGGCCCCTTTAATTAATTTCACACCTGAGAGTTTGTCGAGCTCAGCGAGCGTTTCCCGATAACAGCCAATCAGGTGGTCACAGTGGTCGATGACGTCGTTGCGGAGCATGTCCCAGTGGGGTGAAAGGTCACCGAGCTCCATCACTTCCTGGACCCTGACGGAGGGAAATAAATACGGGCTTGTTTTAAAGCCGATATATAAATATAAAGCATCAAGAGCAAATTAAGACAATAAATAAAAAATCTTAATGACGAGTTTCCATAAAACATTGTTGAGTTAATGAGCTCGTAGATCAAAAGCCTCAAAACAAACTAGTATTACTTTATTTCATTCTTAAATGCAACATTTCACCTTCTGCTTTGGATTTTCTGTTGATAAAGTTGAATTAAAAGATGTCAGTTTCTGCAGGTTTTTCATGCCTCTTCTTTTAAAAATCTTTTTTTGAATAGAGAAGCGTCACATGACTTTAACACTGAGAATACAAACACACACCTGCTGGTGTGGCTCTGTATGAGCGCGCTCAGTAGCTGTTTGGGTATAGAGAAGGAGAGCGGCGTCTCTGACATCTGCTCCCGGACCAGCAGCCATCTTTGATCCTCCGTCTGAAACCGGTACACCTTACACACCTGAGCACACAACACTGCACGCACACGCATAAAAGTATAAGTATATGTATATATATCTATATATATATATAGATATATATATTGAGATTAGCATATCAAAGCTAACTAGCATCACAATAACAACCAAGACAAAGCTAACTAGCAACAAAATAACTAGCATATCAAAGCTAACTAGCATCACAATAACAAGCAAGACAAAGCTAACTAGCTTTTAGCTGACCCGCTCTCATCATCGGACTGTTTTCTTCGTCGTGGAATGAGCTGTGAAGACTGTCGCACAGAGCCGGACACTGGAGAGAGAGAGACATGGTGCAAAGATCAACACAAGTAAAGCTGTGACACCTCTACGTTACGCAAGAACAACCAGAATACAAACCTTGTGATCAGGAGGAGTTTCTCCCTCCATCTGCAGACGGGACACCTTCACCTCCCCGGCCTCGTTCACGCCGTCCATCGTCCTGATTTAAAGAGAGGAAGGAAGACAGAAAGAAAATGTAACTAGCTACTGAATATATGAGAAGAAAGACTGACAATAAATGTACGAGTATGACAAAGATCATAAGCCTTAGCGATGAAGAAACAGCTAACTAGCAACAAAACAACAAGCAACAAACAGCTAACTAGCAACAAAACAACAAGCAACAAACAGCTAACTAGCAACAAAACAACAAGCAACAAACAGCTAACTAGCAACAACACAACAAGCAACAAACAGCTAACTAGCAACAAAACAACAAGCAACAAACTACTAACTAGCAACAAAACAACAAGCAACAAACAACTAACTAGCAACAAAACAACAAGCAACAAACAGCTAACTAGCAACAAAACAACAAGCAACAAACAACTAACTAGCAGCAAAACAACAAGCAACAAACAACTAACTAGCAACAAAACAACAAGCAACAAACAACTAACTAGCAACAAAACAACAAGCAACAAACAACTAACTAGCAACAAAACAACAAACAACTAACTAGCAACAAAACAACAAGCAACAAACAGCTAACTAGCAACAAAACAACAAGCAACAAACAGCTAACTAGCAACAAAACAAGCAACAAACAGCTAACTAGCAACAAAACAACAAGCAACAAACAACTAGCAACAAAACAACAAGCAACAAACAGCTAACTAGCAACAAAACAACATGCAACAAACAGCTAACTAGCAACAAAAAAACAAGCAAGAAACAACGAACTAGCAAAAAAACAACAAGCAAGAAACAGCTAACTAGCAACAAAACAACAAGCAACAAACAGCTAACTAGCAACAAAACAACAAACAGCTAACTAGCAACAAAACAACAATCAAGAAACAACTACCAAGAAACAAAATGACTCAAAAGACTTCCTAAAACTAAACTCTTCCTAAATAACAAGATGACTAGTACAACAACGCTAACTAGTAAGAACATAACTAGCAAGACAGAGCTAACTGGAGGGAAGATGACTAGGAAGACAAAGCTAACTAGATAGCTGACATTAATACAAGATAACTGACAGTTAACTAGAAACAAGATAACTGATACAGTTAACTAGCAACAAGATAACTGATACAGTTAACTATAAACAAGATAACTGACACAGTTAACTAGCAACAAGATAACTGATACAGTTAACTATAAACAAGATAACTGACACAGTTAACTAGCAACAAGATAACTGATACAGTTAACTATAAACAAGATAACTGACACAGTTAACTAGCAACAAGATAACTGACACAGTGAACTAGAAACAAGATAACTGACACAGTTAACTAGAAACAAGAGCCTTAACAAGACAAATCAACAACACACAAGATCACTAAATGATCAAGCTGAAGACTTCTTATAAACAGCTGAGTAGACAAGAAGACAACTCTAACTCACTGAAGACATCTTGTTCAGCTAACTTGGTCATTTGTTGTCATCAAAGATACACGCCATGAAGAAACCAGAGACGAAGCCAACTCTCCTCAGCTAACTGTGCAGCACAAAGCTCTGTCACTCAGCCAACCTGTGCCAGGTAGGCATCAGACACACCTGAGTGCAACGTGCCAGCACACCGACCACAGACACACCACCTACTGCACACCACCTACTGCACACCACCTACTGCCCATCAGCTACTGCACACCACCTACTGCACACCACCTACTGCACACCACCTACTGCACACCACCTACTGCACATCAGCTACTGCACATCACCTACTGCACACCACCTACTGCACATCACCTACTGCACACCACCTACTGCACACCACCTACTGCACACCACCTACTGCCCATCAGCTACTGCACACCACCTACTGCACATCACCTACTGCACACCACCTACTGCACACCACCTACTGCACACCACCTACTGCCCATCAGCTACTGCACACCACCTACTGCACACCATCTACTGCACACCACCTACTGCACACCACCTACTGCCCATCAGCTACTGCACACCACCTACTGCACACCATCTACTGCACACCATCTACTGCACATCACCTACTGCACATCACCTACTGCCCATCAGCTACTGCACACCATCTACTGCACACCACCTACTGCACACCACCTACTGCACACCACCTACTGCCCATCACCTACTGCACACCATCTACTGCACACCACCTACTGCACACCACCTACTGCACACGATCTACTGCACACCACCTACTGCCCATCACCTACTGCACACCATCTACTGCACACCACCTACTGCACATCACCTACTGCACGCCACCTACTGCACGCCACCTACTGCACGCCACCTACTGCACATCACCTACTGCACACCACCTACTGCCCATCAGCTACTGCACACCACCTACTGCACATCACCTACTGCACATCACCTACTGCACACCACCTACTGCACACCACCTACTGCACACCACCTACTGCCCATCAGCTACTGCACACCACCTACTGCACATCACCTACTGCCCATCAGCTGGTGTCTCACGCTCTCTGAAGGTGTTGTGATATTAAAACAGGAAGTGGGTTTCTGCTCTCTACGGAGGCGGAGCCACACACACACACACGCTACCCCTCTCACTTCCTCATCTGGCTACAGGTATCCAAGCAACGGCCAATCAGTTGACGTCTCCGACACCTCAGTGAAGAGACATGAATTCATCTCACTTACAGAGAGAAGCCTCAAAGTGAGATTAAAGGAGGTTTTCTGAGGAGGTAAAGCGTGTTTGGAGCTGTTTTAACTGGTAGAAACGTTGACAGTGACGCTAACAGAAGAGCTGGAGGATGTTAGGTGTTCATACGGGAGGTTATTATGAGAACATAGTGTGTTTACCTGAGACTCAGAGAGATGTGAGGCTCTTTGGACCGGAGCAGATCGCCGATGGAGAAGGAGGCGAAACCCAGAAAGCTCCTCTGAGAGAGACAAAGATGAACAAAGAGCTGATGTGACATTAAGATGTGATGTGTCAGTATGTTGGAACCTTTCCTGCTCTGACCCAGCCTGCATGTAGTTCATGGAGGGATTCAACACTGGCTGCAATAATAAATACACATTTTACACAGAATCCTGTTAATGTACAATATCTCATCATCACTTCATCATCTGAGCTCAATCAGAGCCAGTTACACGTCACAGGGAGACAGATGCACGTCGTTGTGAAGGTTCAATACTTATATACGTATACGTATATATATATATATATATATATATATATACGTCTTTATGTTTAGTGCTTTTTATTGAGCTTATTTATATTATTAAGACTAAATAATCGACACACCTGTCAGGATATTGCAATACAATTCGGTTGAACACCTAAATTATATCATGTTATGTAAAGAGCTGCAATATTAATTCATTAATAAATGTCCCATTCTGTCTGCCACACACACACACACACACACACACACACACACACACACACACACACACACACACACACACCACCATCGAGGTCACGGCCGTGGACCAAAAATCCCCCTCAGCAACTCGTTGCTATGCGATAATCAGAGGATTACCTTGACGAGTGAAAAGCACTCAAATCACACACACACACAGAGACACACACACACACAGAGACACACACACACTCAGAGACACACACACACACACACACATAATACTGTGAACTGAAGTCAGATGTTCTTGTCTTCGATATTTTAATGATGAAGTCTCTTTAATTCTCATGTTTCTAATGTTGATTCTATTGATGTTAAATGACACAAATGTATCTGTTTTTAAGCATCAGCATGAACAGGAAGTGACGCTCAGCTGCTGATGATGCAAGTTATTTTGTCTCACATCTAAAGACTTTAAAACACAGAAGTCACACAGAGACGTCGGTGTTAATTATTACAGCAATAATGAACATGATAGAATAGACTCATGATTTACTGCCACGTGATGCTAATAATGTCAATATAATGAAGAACAGAAAGGAGAACAATATGTATGAATTCACTTTCTGTTGCTCTCTGAGTTT
>NC_136656.1:1761001-1996001 GCF_949748355.1 Melanostigma gelatinosum
AGCCCCGCCCTAAAGCGTCCCCTGCTTTATGGTCTGTGTGACTCTAAATGGACCATAATGTACTAAATGAACATCATGCTGTATTGAAGAAGACTTGAAACTAGAGATTGAGACATAAACTCATGTTTACAATGTTTACTGAGGGAATAAATCAAGAGAGAAGTAGAGTCATTTTCTATAGACTTCTATACAACCAGAGGAGTCGCTCTGACGTCTGTAAACCATCAAACATTCTAAATATCATCCTTTTTACAGAAGACATTGAACACATCATGATGACGTTGTGGATGAATGTGACGTACTTAATGCAGCTTTGACGGAGTAGAATGAGTTACTTACTGACAGACAGTCGTCTGTCATCGTCTGGAAGCTTCTTCACGTCACATCTCTCCAACAGCAGCACCTCCTCCAGTTTACCACCCTGAACACATAAATACACATAAATACACAAAGACATATTTTAATACTTCTGTTTACGTTTGTAGATTTCTCCTAAATTCACCAAAAGTTACCATTAATGCCTCATTTACATATTTAAACATAACACTTCAGAAAATTTGTAATACAAAAAATAATTGTGTTGACGTCAGTAATCAGCTGGTGAAGTTTCATGTTGATATCTGTCCGTTAATTATTGTACCCTATTCACCTGTAGTGTCTCACCTTTTATATACAAAACCACAGAAGAAGAGTCTCACCTGTTTCTTCAGGATGAAGAGCAGGTTTCCTCTCAGACGACAGAACTTCTCACAGAGATCTGACACGGGGGAGGAGGAGGAAGAGGAGGAGGAGGAGGAAGAGGAAGAGGAGGGTTTATCTGTTAGTTTACTTGTATTTGTTTACGCTGCCTTCATTGAAGCATTCAGAAGCTTCTTCTTCTTCTGTTTGTCACATGGTACGTTGCAGGAAGTGAAGTCAGAGTGAGTCAGGATGGAAATAGAAGGAGATGACTGCTGCCGAGGAGCCGCTGAGCAAGGCAGCTGACCGCGGACAGAGGGAACAGAGAGAGAAGAAGAGATGAGTAGAGCAGCATGCGTCTCACCCGTCTGCCGTCGTCCTACTCGCAGCGTTCCTTCTCTCTGGAAGTTTCCAGATGTTTGTCTGGACAGAAACAGCAGCTGGCTGTGGTTCACCCTCAGCTTCATCGTCCTCAGAGCACATCAACCGTCTGCTGTCATCTTCATCATCATCATCAGATCTTCATCATCTTCATCTGATCTTCTTCATCTTCATCACAACCTAAACAAATGCACAGAAATTAAAAAAACATACATACATATTCATGTATACACATACATATATAATATACTGTACATATGCATACACAAATACATATATGTAAAAAATAAATCAACACCTACAACTTATTCTATGTAAATATACATGTTAAACATTAACGTAACGTTACTTTTTACGACAGTTTCTATCTTACCACCGTTAACCTTACTTGGTTCACACGATGGTAAACTTCTCCAAACACACGTTTATCTGAACCAAACGGCTTCGTATTAAACAAAGTGTACATGATCTGACATTATAACATAACATTAGGTTTATTGACATCACTTACCGGAACATTTAAGAGTTGCTGAGACTGAAACCTACTTTTACAGCCGCTGTTTGTTGTTAGTAGTAAACCACAGCGGATGAGCTTTGGACCGCTCAAGTCTCGCGAGAGTTGCGTCCTCTCGGCTGCGCTGCTCATGAAGATCCACAAGATGTCGCGAGAGACTACTCCACTACATTACATACAGCTAAATATCACACAAACCTTTAAATAACTCGATTTATTTCGGTAGCAGTACCATAGTGTAAAAATCTAATATTATACATTATTTTGAAATGGGACATTCTGCATAATGACTACTTTTACTTGTTGTTAGAGAGTATTTTGGCATTGTAGAAATTCTAATTCTACTTAAGTAAAATATCTAAATACTTCCTCAACAACACACAAACATACATTTATTAATTATTATTTTTATGGAGCTGAAAAAGAAAATTAAAACGTAAAATTAAATAGAAATAAAAAAGTGAATGTAACACAACATAACATAACAACATTACGCAACACAACATTGAGTTTTCACTTCTGTCACCTCGTGTACATTTGGCTGATAATATGTTGAATGCAGCACGTGTATAATATGTAAAACTTAAAATTAAATGGAAAGAAAAAGTTTAAACAAGTTAATAAAATATAAAGCAATACAATATGAAACACGATGAGTTTTTATTTCCGTGAAAGACTTTAAGTACATTTTGCTGATAATCTGTTGAATGCGGTCTTGCATAATATGTAAAAGTTTAAATTAAATGGAAAGAAAAAGTTTAAACAAGTTAATATAATATAAAACATAATACAATTCAAACAAGTTAACCAAATACAACATAACACAATATAACCTAACGTAATGTAACGTAACCTAACGCAACGCAACATAATATAACATATTATATTAGAATATAATACAATACAATATATTACAATATTATATAAAACACAATGAGTTTTTCCTTTCGTTATTTTAAGTACATTTGTCTGATATTCTGTCGATGCAGCACTTGTACATCGTGGTATTATTACCACCACTAAAGAGAATAGAGTGACACACACACACACACACACACACACACACACACACTCATGCTGCCCTTCACCCCACTTCTCTTATCAGCCCCTCAGTCATAAACCAGGCTTTACTCTGTCACGAAACAAACTGCTCTCTGTGCTGTGGTTCGGCCGTCTGGACGTCCGTCAGCAGCAGCTGTCTCACTGGGACTTTGCAGCTTCAGCAGGCGAGTAATAAACTCTTTTACTCCAGTTGTCACCTTTTGTAGGAAGACAAATCTGAAGTGTGAGCTGCTGAGATTAATCCACACCAGGTTCAGGTAGAGGAGGTGACAGCAGTTTTTCCTGGAAAGCAGTGGGTGGAAAGTACATTTACTGAATTTAAGGTACTTTTCTGCAACTTGATACTTTTATTTCAGAGCCAGATATTGTACATTTTACACCGCTGTGTTTATTCTATTTAAACTATTTTACATGAAGATTCAGATTAAAAATACAAACTTTGATGTAATATCATAGAATAAGATGAAACTTTATGTTTACTCGCTTCTACTTTCAAAGTGATGTACACATTAACGCATCAATTATAGTCCAATAATGTAATATACATTATTCTTTTACTTTTGATACTTGAAAGACTTGACACCAAGACTTTTGTACTTTTAATTAAAAACCTATTACTTTTACTTGTAACAGAGTATTTCTACACTGTGGTATTTCTACTTTTACTTTGAATCTAATCACATGATCTTCAGCCACAGATGGGAAACAGGCTTTGGGGATGATAACTAACTAGTGAGATTAGAGAACGTAGCATCAAGTATAGTAGTCTACAGAGCTGCCAACGTTAGCTTAAACCCTGATATAGCATTTTATCACGGCTCTGCTGTCTGTCTTCTAAATTACAACATGACCCCACAAAATAATGTAGTTTTATAAGCTCCTTAGCTTCAGAAGTAGGCAACACTCAGTAACATTAGTCGCTAAATTAGTTAGCCAGGTATGCTAAAATTTGCAGTTTACGTTAGCATACAAACACCCAGCTTCGATCCTTTCGTGTGTGTTTTTGGTATTGGAATATTAAGAAAATCCTCCAATCTATTTTGTGGTGTTTAAATTAAACCTAATTACTAAGCGGATTAACCGATTGCTAGATCCGTGAGCTGGTTTAATGCGGTTCCCGATTGGTAAAACACCAGAATTCGCGAAGCTAACGGAACTCTTATTGAACCTTTTAGTCTTGGTTGTCTTTTTTAGTAGGTTTCTGAGTTTTTAGTCCAAGCTGTCGAACTTACTAGTGAAAATAACACTCATCAATAGCTAGTTAGCTAATTACCGTTAGTCCCGTGAGCTAGTTGTTGGAATTGTCACGGGGTGTGGTGGAGGACTCAAATGCAGGCCAGACAGAGAAGCGTGAAGCAGGTATTTAATGACATTAAATCAACACAGGAAACAACGGGGGATCCACGGACAAGACAAGAGACAAATCCAGCAGAATGAGGCAGGCAGGCGGGAACAAGACAAGCCAAACGGGCGGGTAGACATGAAAATGATCTGGCAGTGAGTGAGTGACTGGGGTTTAAATAGTGGCTGCAGTGGAGTGAGCAGGTGAGAGTAATGAGCTGACGAGGTGGGAGTGACTGGCAAGTGAGCTGAATAAACTGATTAGGTGAGAGATGGAGAAAACAGGATCATGGTGGCAGAGCTGTGACAGGAATAGAAACATCACACCACCGTGCAATAGCGAGTGGACGACCATTATACAGTATTTTGCTGTTAGCGAGATGCACACAACCAAGCAAATTAACAAATTATAAAAGGTAAACAGTGGCGTGTGAAGTGGGTATTTCAGCAGCGTAGGTGCGTGCATGAATGAAAAGTGTGTATGCAATGTTGTATGGTGTAGAAACAAACCATAACGTCAACCAAAAACCAAAATGGCCGTCTCAGGAAGGAGAGAGGGGCCAACTGAGCACACAGGGCCCATGTGTTGCTGATGACCACCTAAAATACCTGCAGGGAAAGCATCCACGCAAATGGAGTAACAGGCAGAGAGGGTCGTCACACATTACGTGGAGGAATTAACAAACAATTTTAATTAACGTTGATTCAGTTGATTAAGAAACTTATTAATTTATACTAAAAATGAATCATTAAAATTGCAAAAACAAAGCTTTGCTAGCTTGAAAAGGGACAGGAAAATCTTACTGTAAGAAATGTTCGCCTCGGTAAAATGTTTCTTCCGTGTTTCAGGTTAATAATGTCGGAGACCCAAGTTACGATGGAGCTTGGGCCGAATGGAGCCTCAACACACCAGGTACCTTCCTTCCTCTCTTCACGTTAACGTCACAGTTTTTGTAAATAACGGCAGTTTTGAGGTGAATTAACAGGTTTTTTTTCAGTCTGCAGGTGTCGGCCAACAGCGGCGAGGTGCCACCGTCAGCTTTCATAACATCGACTACAAGGTGAAACAGGGAGGAAGCTGCCTGTGTCGGAAGAAGGGCACGATCAAAGACATCCTCATCGACCTCAAGTGAGTACACTAAAAACTGCTTTTTGAAATTAGCCACGTTAATGTGTGTAAATATATCGCTTAGACGCTTCGTCACTAAGCTTTTAGGGTTAAATATAACGCAGAGAAATGTGATTCTGTTGTGCTACTTTCGGGTTAACCAGATCTTTACAAACTTGCTAGCTGGGTCGCTAACGGAAAAATAAGTTCACACAGATAATTCACTAGACATATAATACCTTTGACTCCTGTATAATAACTAATATTCCTCTTTTGTGGAGCAGTTTCCAGTCGTTGAATAAAACCGGACGTGTTCAACGCAGCTAATAAGCTATAGCATCCGCCATTTTGATTGGCCTGTGGCTCTTCGTTGCTCCCAAAGGTCACAACTCCTCCCTTTCCCAAAACGGAGGGAAAGTGAGCCGCCGAGTTCAAAACCGTGGCAACACCGGGGTATCTTTTTAGGACCTTCGCCATGCTTAGAAGCTATCCATACCATAATAACACAACTTTAAGAGCAAGGACATTCAGATGGCGCTTTGGTGTTACCACGGTTTCACAAGCTTTACGGCGAACTACAGTGGCCTTAAGGTAAAGTAAATATGTGGAAGTCTCCTTCTATAGCCAGTGTTTGGTTTGTCCCTTCTAGGCTCCTGTAGAAACATGGAGGGCCAGCTCCTTATGTACGTATGAAGGGCTCATTTTAAGCTGACGAAAACACAACGATTCTTAGTTTCAGGTGATTATACACTGATGAAAACATCGTAATTATTATATTACATTTTTTCTAATACATCCCCTTAAATCTTACTCACTGAACCCTTAAAACAAAGCAACTAAAGCAAGTTTCACCCCTCTGAGACTTTAAAGCTTGAGCTAAACTGAGGCTGTTGTGCGGTTATGCTTCGTTTGTTTGTCTACGTGCCGACAGGACGACACCTGGAACGCTAACGTGACTCGATCAAGGCCCACATGGATCAAACACACACTCGTGTTTGGAGGCAGAGGAAGGAAGTTTTCTTTGTCGAGAAACTCACTTTTCCTCTGACAAAACACACGTACAGAAGCTTGTAAGAAAACAATGACTCTCAGGTTAAACCAACAAACAGAAACAGTGGCAGGATGCCGAGCTGCCTCCAGACCTTTTTTTAAACTCACTGAACGGGAAAATGTTGGCTGGCTAGTTATAGTGACCTGAAGAAATCTGTCGGTTTGGTCCAGGCTGAAATATCTCAGTCAATAAATTGCCATGAAGTTAAGCACAAACATTCATGGATTAATCCTAAGGACTTTGATGTGCTGATTTTTCCTCTAGTGCTAGAGGAAATGTGGTTTTGAGTGAAATAATTCAGACGCTCATGGACGGATTTCCATGAAATGTGGCACAAACATTCATGGTCATCGGATGAATGACTTTTTCCTTTGGCGCCACCATGAGGTTTATGTTTTGGCACTAGGCGTTGTGTCAAATCAAGAGGATACATCCTAACTATTTTGGTAAACCCTCAGACTTTTCCTCAAGCTCCACCAACAGGTAATGGATTATAATCCTGGTTTATTTAATGGATTGGTACAAAATTTAGTAGTCAGTCATGGTACCAAGAGGATGAAACCAACTGACTGATTATCTGACTTTTCCTCTCGTGCAACTATTAGGTTAAAATATTTGTTGTTCTTTAAATACCTCAAATACTTGATACATTTCTATTAAATGTGGCACGAGTATGCAGTGTGCCACATTTACTGTTCCCCAAGTGCCACCAAAGGGTAGACATTTGGTAAAAATTTGGTAGACATTCATGGTTCTCGGAGGATGAACCCTACTGATCCTCTCACTTTTTTGATGTGTCCATCTAAACTACAGACCCTCAAAGTATTTTAATTATGTTATGAAATGTTATGAAAATGTTCGAAGTCTTTGTTTATGATCTCGTGAAACATTGTGAACATTGTGTGTTTTTATAGGTTGGTGTCACTGGTATTTTATTGTTCAGTGTGTAATCATTGACCAGTCTGACTTGAAGTTGAGTTTAGAGCTTTATTTATTCATTTTTAATGTTTTCGATGAACAGAAGACGCGTCATCGTCACACACACACACGCCAGGGTGAGGCCACTGTGAGTGCGAGTCCAGTCGTTCTCAGGGATGGAGAAGATGCTGTTCCTGCTTTCCACCTGTTGTTGCTAATATCTCACGGACTAACCCGCTTCACAACACATCTAGTTAAGAGTTGAAGCTAAACCACCTGTGTGTCAGAGCGTCTTCTTTGTACGGGAAGCGCGTGCGTGCCTCACCCGGAGATTCAAACCTTTGCTCTATGACACACGCAACATGAGCACACACATAATACTTATACGTTTAATGCCTGTAAATACCGTGAGCATATTTCTACAATCAGCTCAACCACACATTCTTTTAACGCTCTCTTTTGTCATGAAAAGTTATTTTTTCTTAAAAATGTAGTGAGTGTCTCAAATCTGACAGCAGTTTGAGAAAAACATCTGTTAGTCTGTTATCACGAGGAGGCAGGAAGTTAAACATTTGGTTTGCTTCCATTGGTTTAATTATACGTAGAGGTGGTAAACTCGGCTTTGGCTAATCTTCACTTTCTTGAGAACCATCTGTACGATGGTTGACCCCGAACCATCGTTTAGGAGGCAAAACGAAACTGCAGCGTCACGTGTTGAAAATAAATGATGAAATGTGCTGTTTTATTCAGGAGGAAGTCCTTATCTTGAGTCAGCAAAAAGACCAAAAGATCAATCGAACTGTTGCAAAACAGCAACTGAAATGTCACGATTTACTCAGTTTGCAAAAACCACGAAATACCTCTTTCAATTCCTCAAATATATTACAACAAGCGTAATCACAGAGTTCCCCAGCAGTCGCTTTGAAGAAACGCAGAGGGGAAAGAAACTGCTGCAGAATTCTTTGACGTGAGATGAATGAGCACTATGGTGTGTACGACCATTAGCTTAGCTTAGCACAAAGACTGGAAACGGGGGGGGGGGGGGGGAAACTGCTAGCCTGGCTCTGCACCAGCTCCTCTAAAACTCTATATATCTTGCTTGAAAATAACAATGTGAAATGAAGGACATAACCATCATAAAGGAAGTAAAACCAAACTGTAGTGTGTTGAAATAATGACATGATAGATTTTGGACAGAAGGAAGTCCAGATGCTGAGTCAGCAAAAAGACCAAAAGTTGACTCAAACGGTTTGAAAACAACTGAAATGCTTCAGTTCCTCATAAAATACAACCGACGTGAAACTGCCTCGTCATTTCAAACAAAACATTTGTCGACATTAGAATCGAGATGGATTAGCAAATATGAGTGTAGATGGTTAGCTTAGCTTAGCACAAAGACTGGAAACAGGGGAAAACTGCTAGCCTGGTTCCGTACCAGCACTTATAAAACATATCATATCCTGTTTGATTAATCTGTACAGAAATTAGCTTGTAAGGACAAGTTGTGATTTATTTTTTAATTTTCCATTTGGTTTTATGCTAAGCTAACTAGCTCCTGGCTGTAGCTTCATATTTACCATTCAGACATGAGAGTGATATCAATTGTCTCATCGAACAGCAACTATTCGCAACTATTTTTAAACCCCAAAAGCAATGTTCCTGCCTTGGCTGGACAATAATTTATTCTGTTTTATTATTTTAAAATGAACAAGAGGCTTTACCTGAAGTAAATCCCACAATAAAAGTTAACTTTTATTCACGTTTAAAGAAAGATCGTAGATATTTTGTCAAGATTAAGGACTTTTTAATCAAGTATGAAGTTGGAAACAGAATCTTTAGTTAAAGAAGTTTTATTCTACTTCTAGCTGTTAAGATTCAAAATATTCAGGAGGAGAGAGTCGGGTGAATTTGGAAAGTCAGTTCCATTTTCTTCTGTACGATATAGTTTTATTATTTTAGTGTATTTTCCTTTTAAAATGGCAAACGGGTTGAAAATATGTGGTGTATAAAAAAACTGATTTCGAAAATTATTAAAATAGTTTTGGTTTTCTGTGTTTTCATGTATCTGGTATCTATGCATTTAAATGCCTCTTGCATATGAAAGTCTGTAAAATCACTCCACTGTTGTTTTCTTTCCGTCTCTCAGTGGGTTAATGAAGCCGGGTATGAACGCCATCATGGGAGCGACAGGAAGTGGGAAGTCATCGTGAGTGTCTTCATGGGTTTTGATGCTTGGTGTTTCTCCATTTGCATGTAGTCAGCGCTGTGTTCGCCATTTCCGTAGCTTTCTCTTGGACGCATGCTCGTCCATACATCATATTCTTCCTTTTCAATGGGATCCGTTTGTCCTTCAGGTTCCTGGATGTTCTGTCAGCCAGGAAGGACCCTGCAGGTCTGTCGGGAGAGGTTTTGATCGACGGAGCTCATCAGCCTCCAAACTTCAAGTGTCTGTCTGGATACGTGGTGCAGGTGAGTGAGACGGACAGGAAGTCGCACAGGAAGTCACATTTTAAGAAATGCCGCGGTCATGACATTGATTTCCTTGATGTTTCTCGTCTCCAGGACGACGTGGTGATGGGAACTCTGACGGTCAGAGAGAACTTCACTTTCTCCGCGGCGCTGCGACTACCGACGACCGTCTCTCAGAAGGAGAAGGAAGAAAAGGTCAACAAACTGATCCAGGAGCTGGGACTGGGCCGAGTGGCCGACTCCAAGGTGAGGAAGAGGAGGAGGAGAAGGTGACACAAAATTCTGTCAGAAAGAGAGACAGTACAAACAAAAGGTAGGAAAGAAGTGAAGAGAAAGAAAGAAGGGTGAAGAGAAAGTGAGGAAGACTGAAAGAAAAGAGAGATCACTTTGTTTTATTCAAAACATACATGGAGGTCCGTATTCTGAACCAACAGACCGGATCCACTCTTTCCTGTCTTACCTTTCACAATAAAAAGCCCAGAAATGTAATCAGATTTCTTGTTAAGTCACGCCCCCTGGTGTGTCAAGGCCTTAAGGAGGAAAGAAGTCAGGAAAGAAACATTGACTAAAGATGGAATGAGATCAAATTGAGGGGGGGAAAGAAGAAGGCGAGGAGAAATGGGAGACGGAGTGACAAAGAAAATTAAAGACAGAGTCGGGGGGGGGGGAGCAAAAAATAAATATACAAAGTGCAACGAAATATACAGACCAATAAGAAACAAGACAAACAAGACACAGTGCAACAAAACAGGAAAGAAGGCAAGAAATAATGAAATAAAATAATTATAGCGAGGGTGACAAGAAAACGGGAAACGAATAACAAAAAGGAATGGAAGTACACACCTGTGTGTGTGTGTGTGTGTGTGTGTGTGCGCGCAGGTGGGCACTCCGCTGATTCGAGGGGTCTCCGGCGGCGAGAGGAAGAGGACGAACATCGGCATGGAGCTGATCATCGACCCGCCCGTCCTCTTCCTGGACGAACCGACCACCGGCCTCGACGCCAGCACCGCCAACTCTGTGCTGCTGCTGCTGAAGAGGTGCACACACCTACACACACACACACACACACACACACACACACACCTCTACACACACACACGCACACACAGTCTGACAGTTCAGCTCTGTTTTAAAACCTTTGCGTCATGTTTTAAATGTCTCTGATCGAGGGGGGAACTAATGTTTTCTGGTCATTGTTTCTTCAGGATTGCCAACAGCGGTCGCACCATCATATTCTCCATCCACCAGCCCCGATACTCCATCTACCGCCTGTTCGACAGCCTCACCCTGCTGGTCAACGGCAAACAGGTCGCCCACGTCTGCTCAGTGAAATACATTTATGTCTGATTTACTGTTTCTTTTGAAACTCTTTCTGTCTTTATCATTATTTCGCTCTTTGTCCTTTTTCTTGTCGCTCGTGTCTTTTCGGCTGCTCTTTTGTTTCTTATGAAGCTTCCTCCCTTTTTTCTTCTCACCTCTAGAAAACGCATCTTCCATTGTCATGTTCTATGTTGTGTACTGTCTTTATTCATATAGAAATGAACATTAATTCTTGTTTCCACTGTGGTTAAAATGATCAGGTTTACCACGGCCCGGCTCAGAGCGCCCTGGAGTATTTCTCAGACATTGGTAGGAGCATGACGTTAATCCAATGCAACACAACTTGATGCTGAGGTGATGTACTCTATGTAATTCGGTTTGGAACTTCATTTCCCAGGATACACCTGTGAGCCCCACAACAACCCTGCTGACTTCTTCCTGGACATCATCAATGGAGACTCAACCGCCGTCACCCTCAATAGCATTGACGGAGAAGGTGAGTTAGTTTGGGGTCTGATTTGGGACCGAGACAATATAAATAAAGTATTGTTGAAATGTATTTTTATTGTTTGGATCATTCTGAATGACTCTTTTTTCCCTCCAGATTCAGAATCGTTGACGAAGTCCAGACGAGGTATCGAGGAGAAACTCGTGGAGAATTACAGAAGCTGCAGCTACTTCAGAGAGACCAAGGCAGAGTTGGGTTCGTACAAACCGGTCGTTCTGAGAATTTAAGTCAAACAAGAGTTACAGACCGTGTTGGAAGAAGCACTCATGAAATCAATCACTTTTCTTCCTAAACTGAACTCTGTTGTTTCCTGTAACGAGCAGAAATTGACACGTGTTGCTGTACTTCCGTAGAAAGAGTACGTTTCATTCAAACCGTTGTACGAGGATACTTTGCAGAAACATGCACGTTATATTACTAGATTATAGTTAATGATGCATTAATGTTGCAGCTGATGAATACGGAGCTAATGTTGATTATTATTCATAGTGCTGGGTAGCTTGTCAATTCCACCAAATCAGAAGAATATCACCTTCTGCGTCTCTCAGAGAGGATAAGTAACGGTCAGCAGCAGACGACCACCACCGCTCCCTCCAGAACCATCACCTACAAGACCGGCTTCCTGACCCAGTTCAGATGGGTCCTCAAGAGAACGTTCCGCAACCTGATGCTCAACCCTCAGACCTCCGTGGCTCAGGTAGGAACATCGAGGCCTCCTAAGAAGTCCACACTGAAACTGTAAAGGAATGAAACTTGCATATTCATGTTTTAAACACTGGAGTTTGGTTTATTGCTCACCTCCATCTTTGTTCGTTATTGAATACAGAAAATTGTAAAATGCTTCACAAATAAACACTTAAATAAACCCGTTTAATTTAGTTGGAGCAGCATCTAGTGGGCACAACAGGAACTGCATCTCCTATACATAAAGCAACAGTTTGTAATTTTGGGAAATACGCTTATTTGTTTTATGGCAAAAAATCAATACGACTGTCATGTCCAATTAAATGTAACGCTCATCTAGAGACAAATCAGATCCCCACGTTTTATAATTGTGGTTAAACAAATGCTTCATTCCGGTCAATAAGCATCTGAACTCTCCTTTTGAGAGCGAGATGAGATTGATATCGGGATGTGGCTAGCTTAGCTTAGCACAAAACATCCCAAGATGTTGAGATGTTCCTTAAGATCGTGCTTCAACGTGCTGTGGTTGCTGCACATGTTCATCACAGCGACTCATTGCATTCGTTTGCTGACTATAAATGTGTTTTTATTCTGTTTTAGTTAGCAGTGACGTTGTTCCTGGCTCTCGTCGTAGGAGCCATTTTCTTTAACGTCCAGGAGGATCAGAGTGGAATACAGAACAGGTATTACATTATATTCTGGTTTTATTTGGCACATGTGTAATTCAGTATTTGGTGCAACTTAGTTTTCCTGTTTAAAGTTGTGATAGTCGTGTGACACAGTAGTAGTAGTAGTAGTGTTGTACACTTGTAGTTGTCTAGCAGATGTAGTAAAACTACTATTGGCAGCAGTACTAGAATCAAAACAGCTTTATTGTCGTAGGTTTTCATATACAAGAAATGTGTCTTACATTTGGTCTTATATTTGGTGTATAACATGTATTTAAATGTAAAATGTAACCGTTGTATTGAGACAAACAATGAAACATACGTAGACAAACCACTACTTGAAATATCAATGACTGAAAAAGAACAATTAAGAAAAACAATAGGGAAAAAGTGTTTGTATTAAAATGTTTAAAATGAAAAGAGTTTTGAGGATGTAATGTGCAATAGTGGAAGTAAACTAAATACCATAAGCAGCAACAGTACCATTGGCCATACTCGGTATATTACAAAATGTGACATTAATAATATTACAATATTCTCATTGTACCGTATATTGTACTTGGTTAACGTATCAGTGTGTGTATTGATGAGCTTGTTGTTGTGTTTCAGGTTCGGTGCGCTCTTCTTCATCACTGTGAATCAGTGTTTCAGCTCGCTGTCGTCTGCTGAACTCTTCATCGCAGAGAGGAAACTCTTCATGTGGGTTCAACACACAAAAAGTACACATACTTATGAGGACATCATGTTGATTTCCCTTAATGCCCCTAAACCGCCGTGAAACTAATTTAACATTTTGGGTATTACGCTGACAGATATCCATCATGTCTTTGTGCTGGATGTGGTTAGCATAGCTTAGCATACAGACTGGAAACAGCTAGCTTAGCTCTGTCCAAAGTTCTCCACAGCAGATTTGTTTACACAATTTATCCCATATGTTAAACGTGTAAAAAGGACAATTTATGATTTTGTGGGTAGTTGCGTGCTAGTTTCCTTATGTTTTCAGTCTTTATGCTAAGCTAATGTCCAGACTCTTTACTCAACCAATGAGACTACCATCATCTTATCTCACGCTCGGAGAGAAAGTTAAAATGCATGTTTCCCAAAATGAACTATTCCCATCGATAATATAAAAAAACCTTATGGGGACCTAAACGGGTTGAGTCCCCACAATGTTACTCAAATATACACTTACACACACACACTGTGACAACTTTGTTGCGATTTCTCAGCCTCTTTCTGGTTTACAGTGTCGTTTTGACAAATGTGTAATCCAGAGCTTCTCGATGAGGTTCGTCAATTAAACTTTGTGTTTTTCTCTCGTCAGTCACGAGTATATCAGCGGGTACTACAGGGTGTCGGTGTACTTCCTGTCTAAGATCCTGTCTGACATCATCACGCTGAGGACCTTCCCCGCCATAATCTTTAGCTGCGTGGCATACTTCATGATTGGTAGGAAGACACACACACACTGTGCTACGTTGTGAGGTTTTGGTTTTTAACGACAGAATATTAATTTTAAACTTTTAATTATCGAGAAATCCTTTAAGTCATTTGTGAAGAAGAAATGTACAAAAAAAATGTATCTGGTTCTCAAATGTGAGAATTAAAAAATGTAAACTGCAAATTTCACCTCAGTTTTCACAATTTTCTGACATTTTATATGTTAAATGATTGATAAAATAAATTAAAATAATTACACATGGATTCATAGTTGAAATAGTTAGTTGTAGCTTTACTTATTTATGTTCCTACATTTAAGACCTTGCTCTTTATTTGGAGTTTATATTTGAAGTTCAGTCTATTTTTAGTTCATCTCAAGGTATTTTTACATTGAAGGTTAATATTTAAATTCTTTAAGTGCTACTTGGGTCTTAACTTTTCTACGGTTGAGATAAATAATAAATCCCAACTTTCTATTTTGCAAATTATAATTATTTTCATGCTTTAAATTTACCACGATGGTTTATTTTTGTTCTTCTTTCAAAACGTCAAACTATTACTTGTAGACATATTTCTTTCACAATCTTAGTTTTTCTCTGATTACCTCGTTCTTCTGAAGGTCTGAAGCAGACAGCCGGAGCATTTTTCATCTTCATGTTCACCGTGACTCTGGTCGCCTACACCGCCACCGCCATGGCTCTGGCCATCTCAGCCGACCAGACGGTGGTCGCCATCGCCAACATCTTCATGACCATTGCCTGCGTCTTCATGATGGTGACACACAGACACAGAGCAGCAAAAACACTCAAATGATCGTCTTCGTTCAGTTCTGTTTCTAATTGAACAGCTTCCACGGTCATAATCTCAATTCCAATTTAGTCTTCCACACTTAATTAACCGTTATTTTGACATCTGGACGCTCCCCGTTGATGGCAAACTGTTTGACCAATCAGACCTTTTTAAAAGTTATCATTACATTATATTATATAACACTTTGCAAAACACGTTACAAAGTGCTTCACAAGGCACAAAAAAACAAGATAAAAACGTTATCTAGGAGGTATAAACCCCTTTGTCTTTTTATATTTACTATTAAATATAGTTTTATTTATACTCATTTGTAAGATGAAGCACTTCATGTGAAGAAAGTGTTTTTTGGAATAAATTGAACAGGCCAAAATTAAGATAATCCATGCGGCAATCTCCTTAATTACCACCTAAAAACCTGCATTCTCTCGAGTGACCACCAGGGGGCGACTCCTCTTGTTGTATAGAAGTCTATGAGAAAATGACTCTACTTCTCTTGATTTATTACCTCAGTGAACATGAGTTTATGGTCTCAATCTCTAGTTTCAAGTCTTCTTCAATACAGCATGATGTTCATTTAGTACATGATGCTCCATTTAGAGTCAAACAGACCATAAAGCAGGGGATGCTTTAGGGGCGGGGCTGGATTGACAGGTTTCTAACACGGCGTTGTCCAGTCTGGAAGTTGTCTGTTTGTCTCAAAACTTTAACTCTTTCAGTGTGTTTTCACGTCATGAAAGTTAATTGTAACATTGTCTGCAGCGTTCGGTTGTACTTAGCTCCGCCCTCTTGTGTCACTTCTGGCTCCAAAAACCAAGATGGCGACGGCCAAAATGCCAAACTCGAGGCTTCAAATTGGCAGTCCACAAACATTCATATTCACACAACACTCAGACGTCACAACTGTTGTGTTGAAGAAAAGTTGAATGTCTGACTTGTAAACTTTGTCTTTCTCTGCAGATCTTTGCAGGTCTGCTCGTGAATCTTCCCTCCATCGTCGCCTGGCTCTCCTGGTTGAAGTACTTGAGTATACCACGATACGGCCTCGGTGTATGTATATATACACACACACACACACACACTATAATGTACTTTAAATTCCTGTAGCTGATTCTGTTTCCCTTCTTTTGTGGTGTTCATACCGGAGCTCATAATGTAGCTTTTTGGTTTGTTTGTTCTTTGGGAAGAAAATAAAATTCTCTCTTCTTAGAAAACCACTTAACGAGAAACTGAGTCGAATTCGACAAAACGCTTTCTCTACATGAAACACTCTTCATTTTAAATACATTGTGATGTAGTAGTTTGGATGGTGTTGATGAGTATTTGTTGTGTTCTCAGGCTCTGCAGATTAATGAGTTTATTGGACTGAACTTCTGTCACGGTTTTAACAACAGCGTCACTCCACCTGGTCTCACGTAAGTTACATATTTACTTTTTCTTAGTTAGTGAGTTATAGTAAAGGTGAGCATGTTGATAAGACGCCTTGCCTACCTGCTGACAACGAGTGACTCATGTTAGTTATACGCCTGGTTAACTATGAAGCTGATGAGCTGGTCGATGGGTTGAGTAGTAACGGGTTCACTCACTGTTTCCAGCTGTACGGGGGAGCAGTTTCTGGAGAAGCAGGGCGTCGACTTCACCACCTGGGGCTTCTGGCAGAACCACATGGCTCTGGGAGTCATGACCGTCTGCTTCCTCACCATCGCTTACCTCAAACTGCGCTTCATCAAGAAGTTCACCTAGACCTCCACCACTGTGATGTCATTTAACAAATGTCTGTGCCTCTTACGACTGTTTTGGAGTTATTATTTGTAGTTTGTATTCATCCTTCAGATCTCGAATAAAGATGATTTGTTTGTAGAAATAAAACATTTGTGTAGAAGTTAAGCCTCTCTCTCGCTCTCTCGCTCTCTCTCGCTCTCTCTCGCTCTCTCGCTCTCTCTCTCGCTCTCTCTCTCATGTATACACAGTGTGTATGTATATATATTTGTTAAAATAGGATATTTAACAGATGTTTCAGCTGCATGCTAACGTATGTTTACCATATTAGCAAGCTAACATTTGCTCTTTGAGTGGAAAATAATTAGTTCTGCAGGTTTTTGGTGAAAAACCAAATTAAACATATTAACCTGAAGATGGCACGAGATTAAAAGTGAACGGATCACCAAAGTGACAACAATCCATCCTGAGGGGATGAGTGTGGTTGTCTATATCGCGAAGAAATATAAGTGAAAACTATGAATGTTAAAGGCAGAGGGTCACCAAAGTCTTCAGGATTCATCCTCTGGGGAACATGAACATTTCTACCAAATATCATGCCAATCCATGAAATAGTTGTTGATATACTTCAGTCTGGAACCTAAGAAAGCCTGAAAAACAATGTGCCTTTTGTAAGATATGACAAGATAATGAGAGAGGATCATGAACACACACACAGTAGGTGTGTGTGTGTGTGTGTGTGTGTGTGTGTGTGTGTGTGTGTGTGTGTGTGTGTGTGTGTGTGTGTGTGTGTGTGTGTGTGTGTGTGTGTGTGTGTGTGTGTGTGTGTGTAAGTAGACTCTCTTCCATAGCAACCGTGGATATAAACAGTCCCAACATGTGATGAAATCTCCAGTTGAGTAACCTCAGTCATGGCTGCAGGGAAACAGGTAGAGACTCATTGTACTCATGCACACCTGAGTAACTTTCCATAAACCGTTTACTGTGCCTTTGAGCAAGGCATTGACCCAACAGCTGAGACTATGAAGACAATTCAACCAAGCGATGGGACTTCTTCCTCAAATCTAATTCTGAGAAAGGGCAAAAGTTAGCCAACGTTGCTCCGTAAACCTTCCTCACATGAATAAAGTTTAAAAAAGCAGCGAGGATTAACCGGTTTCTACTCTGATGCAACTCAGAACCACAAACTCTCAGATCTGTTCAGACAAAACTTTACCGTCTAGACATTATGCATCTGTTCCCTTCATCCCTCCTCTTCACTCCTTCACTCCCTTCTCTTGTATCCTCCATCACCGTCCTCATCTGAAATCTTTGTCAGTCTGCAGTCTGTCCTCTTCACTCGTCTTTATTTTCCATTTTCCTACATTTGCTGTTTTCTATAATCATGTCCTGCAGGTCGACAGCTCCGTCCGTCTTGTTCCTCCTCTTCCTCAGAGTTCAGAGCATCCACTTGACTCACGGTGAGTATCTTAATCTGAAGAATCTTGCAGTTCAAGATGAATAGGAACCTAGTTGTCATAACGAGACATTTTGTGATTATCTTGGAACAAAGCTTATTTTCTAGCACGTTGTCTTGATGGCGGCTTAACTGGAAACAAAAGACGGGGACACAAGAAAAACACACCTAGGCGCTGTCGTCATGAAATATGCATCAAAGCCGACCGATCAGATAGCAGCACAGACAGCTTAATGCACACCGACACCAACCGACGACGGCACCGGTTGACCTCTGTACAGATAAGAAAGCGTTCTCTGTCACGTAGAGTGAAGGAAACGGCTCGAAGGTAAACTTAATTACAGGTACAAAGGGTTTAAAAAAAGCAACCGCAGCCTGTAAGACAATGAATCTATCAACATCTGGCGATAGCAGATATTATTCTGATTTATAATCATGTGTTAGTGTGTCAGCAAGCTTATGGTATTTTTAATTTCATGATCAATAATGTTATTATAAAAACATGTGTGGGATCACTTTCTATTAGGGGTGTAACGGTACGCGTATTCGTATTGAACCGTTCGGTTTAAAAAAAAAAATAAAAGCTTTATTTAACCAGGTCGTCCCATTGAGATTAAAAATCTGTTTTGCAAGATGTAAGTAACAATACTACATAACATTAAGGAGCAGTTTTTGTTTTTTATGCTTATGTGTTGCTAAGAAGACACCCCAGAAGATGGGTCACTCAGGTATAGTTCCATCATTGTTCAAAGTCAAAGAATAACTTCATGATGTTAGTTGTAATGAATAAATATATTTTAAAATCAAGTACATTTCTCTGCATTTATAGTTTTCTACTGTACCGAAACGTACCGAACCGTGGCTCCACTGTATCGAACACAACCCAACCGTGGATTTTGTGAACCGTTACACCCCTACTTTCTATAGTTGGTTAGTTCTTTATTAAATTGATGGCACCGGAGCTTCACATTTTCTTTCGAGGACCAACACACAGCTGTTTGTAAATCCATTCGTTTGTGTGTACAAATCAGGTAGCAGTTAAAAAAATTAAGAAATTTATTGTTGATTTTTGCAAAACTATAGAATCATGCAACTGGTTCCTGGTGTCCTGTAACTCATCAGGCTCTTCCTCACATGAACTTGCAATGTTTGATTTGATTTATTTGATTAATTCAACATGACAAACATGTTCTCTGTTTGAATCTCTTAACGTCCGCCTCCTCTTTGATTTGTAGAAAATTGTATGAAATTGCGGCATGATATTTTAATTCATACAATGCCCGCTATTAAGACCAAGTTGTTTTTAATTTGTAGTGTTAACACATGGCTGTAGAGACCACTGACCCAGAGTGACTTGTCATACCTCTAATCTACCTCCATCAGCTCGGTCCGTCTCCTCTCTGCCGGGTTTTGAGCCTCCAGAAATCGATGGTTCTCCTGTGGACACCTGCAGGATGTTCTTTGTCACCACGCCAGCACCAGCTGCCACAACTACAGAAACAACCACAACCATCACCAAGAAGGTAATACAACCATGAAGGGATAGCTGTAGCCTCACTGTGTTCCCAGAAATGGACCTCCAGAGTCACCAACACCCAAAGCCTTTCAAGGCTAACAAGCGAGCTAATTTAAAAAGCCCTTTGTGGACCATCAACTCATGTGTACTATGTGCTCAGTATTAATATGCAATTTTCGTTTGTTCCTTGGATGGCATGCCGACACATGGTTTTCTTGTTGGTGAACTTTAATAAGTAACGGTTTTAATATGTGCGTTTATAGGCTATACGGTGAAATTGTCTTTTCCTAAATTACAAGAAGGGGATCAGGGGGCGACTCCTCTGGTTGTATAGAAGTCTATAGAAAATGACTCTACTTCTCTCTTGATTTATTCCCTCAGTAAACATTGTAAACATGAGTTTATGTCTCAATCTCTAGTTTCAAGTCTTCTTCAATACAGCATGATGTTCATTTAGTACATTATGGTCCATTTAGAGTCACACAGACCATAAAGCAGGGGATGCTTTAGGGCGGGGCTACACGCTGATTGACCATAGACGTATACGGCGTCTCTACGTCACTCCTCAGTCCAGATATGGTTCACTGGTTGCAAAAAAGTCAAGATAGCGACGGACAAAACACCAAACTTAAGGTTTCCAAACGTCAGTCCACAAACTAACGAGAGACGCCACGATGACTACGTCCACTTCTTATAAACAGTCTATGGTGCATCTGTGTTTGAAAGTGCTCCAAAAATAAACTTGCCATGTCCGATTTTAATGTCTTATGTATCATCTTCCAACAGGTCGTCACCACAACCAAAAAGCCAGCTCCACCAAGGAAACCAGAAACCAAAAACACTGGAACACCAATCGGTCCACGGCCTGCTCCGGTAGGACCGATCACCGACAGCCTCCTCTACTACCTCCTGGCCAATGGCAGAGGACACGCGGCTGGTTCTCTCCCAGGGTTTACCCGTTTCATCTCTCCACCAATGGGAGGGCTGCCTCACAAAGGTTACGGTGTGACATCAGATAGCGACGAATCAGATGCAGCGCCGCTGAAAAGAGCCGGAAGGCCCAACGAGAAGAGACGGCAAATAGATTCGCTTTCTTCAGAAGACTCGAGTGACGAGTCTTAAACTTTTAGGTTTTAAACAAAGAGTTTATTCAGTTTTGTGAAGAGTTTCTTTAAAGACTAGCACATCTGTTGGTTTGTTAATGGGTAAGTGTATTCTCTGCAAAGGGTTTTCCTTCAAAAAATGTCACAAATCCCAAGATTACCACTAAATTTAGCAGCCAGAAAAGTTGCAATGCACCAGAGGCCAAATGTTGTCGTTTCCTGCTTTACAATTAAATATTTAGTAAGTTGTTGCTGGTAAATACTGTGTTCTAAAATATTAAGATGTCAAGCTAAGTTTACATGTATGTATGTTAGCTTTGCTGCTCCCACCAACCAAAACAACCAATATTTAAAAAGCTTCTTTATTCTTATAATGTCTGTTAAACGCCTTTAAAAGTACAAATACTGCGTGAATAATCTGTTAGCTGTTTTAAAAAGGTGTTTCGTAATAAAACAAAACTAAAAAATAAAATGTATTTTATTCTTGTCTTTGCACCTTTATTTGTTTTAACATTTGACAAATGAACAGGACCTGTACGATTGCAGAAAGTTGTGCGCTTTACCTGAAATGGACCAGGGTACTTACTCATCGAAATGTTAAGGTTTCATTGCATTAAAATAAAGGAGTGCACGCCTGAACGGGGCCTTTAAGGTGTTTGTGTGTCAGTACTGTTGTGTCCGTGCTGCTCTGGTTCTGATGGAGGAACTGGTTGTTTGTCTTTCCTCTGATCCTTGGAAGTGCCTTTGTTGTGTTTGCCTGAGAAAACAAAATATTGTTTGATGTAAAAATTGTGAGATAAAGTATGGACATTTTTTCCTGATGGTAAATATGGTTCATAATATCTGAGTAATTCGTTCAATCTTAAAATAATTATTACAGAGTCTTGTACCTTTGCCTTTTCCCAATCATCCTTCTTGCTCTGAATTCAATGTTTTATGCTGAAGATCAACATGGTAGTTGGTTGGCTTGGTTCCATTCTTAGAACTCTTCATGAGGATTTAAGGACTTTTGGAAAACATCAATGCAGGGAATTATGGGAAATTCGCTTCCGGAACCACAGGGTTCAAAAAGTGGGCGGTCACAGTTGAGCTCTGTGGTAATGTGTGTTTGTCTACCTTCTCTTCCTCTGACCTCCGGCAGCACTGAGCTCCTCAGATCTGGGAAATGGATGTCTGACTTCTTTTTGGTTGCTGAAATGCAACCACTTTTGCCGAGGTTACATCGATCGGAGAGGAAGGAGCGCTCGCTGGTCAGATTCTTCTCTGACACCTGAAAGGCGAGACGGCAGTGACACATTCAAATTCAAAGGGATTCTGTTGTAAAGTAAGTGAAACACGCTCTGTTACCTGTGCAGATAGAGCTCCCGTAACGTGGCTTGACAGTCGACCATAAACGCCACCGTGATGCCTCGGATGGTCAACACACCTGTGACAAACACAAAGAAACACATTTGATCATACATTTGATTACCAATAAAGAGTAAAGGCTCTCAAGCTCGAATGGAACCCAAAGGAAATATATTTTCATGCGTGGTTTGATCTTAACATTTTGAACATGACCAAATGAATGAGATCAGAACAGCTGCACAGGTTGTTGTATGCCAACTTTCAGAATTAAACTGCTTCTAGTAACTTCTACTTCAGCCTCTGAGTCAAAGTAAAATTACTTTAACAATACCACCAAGCAAATATTGGGCTTAAGCCGGAATTACACTTTGGTGTGTTTGAATATTTGTAGTACCTAAAGCTGTGGGTCCCCGAGTGGAAACCTGCCCCCAGGGAAAGGTGATCGCTGGCAGCCGGGCTCACGACACAGAAGGAGGGGATGAGGGGTGTGGAGGACGGAGGAGGAGGTGGAGAGGAAGGATGTCCACTGAAGTCAAACTCATCATCGTCTGCCGTGTCCCTGTTGTGAAAGACTGAGCTTCTTGTCGAAGCTTTGGGGTCTGGTGTTGCTGTAGAGCTGAATGAAGTCGAATCCGCGATTGTGGATATATTTGTTGTGTTGTCACTTCCTGGGTTGTCGCTTTTCTTTCTTGCCTCTGTTGGAAATGTAGTTTTCTTTAGGGTCACTGTTGCGTTGGGCTTTGTTGGCTTTTTCGGGTCTCCGATCAAAGACTTGAAGTGAGGGGGTTTCACGGATTTTACGTCAGGTTCAGCTTTATTGCTGTTTCTCTTTTGCTCAATATTTGAGCTTCTAGAAACCTCTGAGGTTTGATTTACTAAAGACTTGGTTGTCCCAGTGATGGAACCAGGAAGCGCTAAGTCCTCCCTGTTCTCTTTGTCTGAGACTTTCAATGTTTTCAGAATAGCGGTCCCTCCTGGCGCGTTGGTTTTAGGGATTTCGTTCGGCATGGAGGTTGAGGTTGTTCTGAATTCTGAGGTGAAATCCTGATGGACACTGGCCGGCTCCAAGAACTCAGGACTCCCTTTGTAATGTCCACCTGAAGCATCAGATATCTCAGTGGGATTTGCAGCTGTTTTGGCTGCCGGGCTCATCTTCAAGCATCCGTGATCTTCCTTGAGGTTCTTGTTTGAAGTATTACAACTATCCTGCTGAGTTTTGGTTGCGAAAGACACTTCTGTAAGTTCCCTGTCTGGAAGGCCTCTCGAAGGTTTGCTGGGTACACATGCGGTGTCATTTGTGGGTCTAGTGTTTGAAGATGAACCAGTTTTGGACGATATTGCATTTAAGGTTCCTTTAGGTCGTGTTGTAGTGCTGTGGACAGGAGTGGCCTCTATAACAACTGTGGAGGACTGCCTTGAAAGATCTGAGGTTAGAGTCTTTGTAGGGCTGTTGGAAAAGGATGTGTTGTTTTGGGTAACTTTTGGGCCAAAGTTTGAGGTAGTCTTGGGTGGTCTGGGGTTTGAGGGAAAGACCTTTGGACATTCAGGTGGCCCTCTTTGTTTTGTCTCCATGTTAGAACGATGCTCCGAAGTCATAGTTATCTTGCATGGCTTGGTGACCGAAGGGATAGTTGGGGTAGCCACCTCAATGTGGTCATTGCTCGACGGTTGAGACGCTTTAAATGTCAAGCTTGTATCTACTTGATCACTGTTTGCTATTTTAGAAGTTACAGCTGAGGCACCTTCAAGGTATTCTGAAGTGGAAATGTTCACCATTTTCTGTTCAATGGTTGATGCCATAGAAGCTTTTGGAGATAAACTCCCATTTGCATGGTCAGTGGTTGAGCTTTTAGACAATTTGGCCACTTTTGAGGTTGAGTTGTTCCGGCTCTTCCCAAAGTCTTGACTTGGCTCAGATTTTGATGATGTCCTGATCCCCATCACATTTCTCTCACTCACACTTGACACAATGTAGTCTGAGTAACTAAAATGCAAGCTACTAGAATCTCTGTCTTTTGTATCCATAGTTTTCACATGGTCTTGCCTTGGCTCTGGAGAAGCAACTTTCACATGTTTAGGTTCAGCGGCCACAGTGTCACTGTCTTTCAGATCTGTTGCAGTCTTGGCAACCTCCAATGAATCAGAATTAAGGGTTTTTGTTGTGGCTTTTCCCGCTTTACCTCTCATGGCCACAGTTGTCTTTGCTGCATTATTGATCATCTTTGCGCCTGATGTTTTGGCTTGTTTGGTGGACATCAAAGGTTCCGAGGTGTTCCAAATAGTTTTAGAAAGCTTTCCTTTTGTTTCCTTGTTGACTTTTTCATGTACACCTTCAGGTTGCTTCTTTTCTTTGCTTTGTCGGTTCTTGTCATCCCCTTCATTCCTTTCTCGTCTTGGAGTTTTAGATATTTTGGGGAAGGTAGAGTTTTCTCTGTGGTCTTTTTGGATCTTGGCATTCAGCTCATCCAAAAATCTGTATAGATACAAGGAAAGATGAACACGGTCAGTTACTCAAATTTGGAGGCGACTCAACAATCAAAATGTCGGCGGTTTGACTCCTGGTATCACAACTGATCTGTCTAACACAGATTTAAAGGTGTACCAGCTACTCCAAGAAATTCCCTCCAAACGCGTTCACAAGAATGGACCGGACAAACTTACCTTCGGTCACCACTGTTGCCGGCACAAAGGCATAACAGTCAATTGAAATAATATTTGAGATACAATAAGCTCTGGTGGATGCATTAGTAGTATCTTTGTAAAAGTAAACCAAACGTGTTAAACTACAAAGATACCTGATGTGGAAAGAGTCTTGTGTGAACAGAGGATGTTCTTGCAGTTCTGAACACTGAGCTCGTCTTTCCGGATCCATCTGGAGACAACTCTGGAAGAGAGAACACAAAAGTATTTCTGATTTTGATATATGTTGTACTTAAGATCTGAAAGTGACTGAAAAATACTAAACTGATTCATAGGTGGTGCCACAATTCAGTTCAAATGAAAAAAATGACTGATACAGATAGCAGCAGTATGAAGTGAGTACCAAAGAATTTTGGTGCCGGTATGAAAGTTGCAAGACCTCTAATAGGTGCTCGATGTTGCAAAGATTCCTAAAAGCTTTCGATTTAAAACCCACACATCGGCACGATTTTCAGTTGACTGAAATGTGCTTTTGTTGATTGTGTAGATATTTTGAATTCTGATATCTAAGTGAAAGTGTAAACTGTACCAGAGCCAGGTCCTGGGCGGCGGGTGCGATTGTAGGGAAGCGCTGCTCCAGTCGGACTCTGGCAGAATATTCAGGCAGTGTGACTCCGGAAAAGACGGGATTCCTGCAGAACAACTCCTGGTGATGAGCTGTCAGGTTACCTAGGAGAACCCCAAAAGAGTACAATTGTGTTGGGACAGTTAAAAGAGGAGATTTTACGGATTTAAAAAACAAAATCTAACTTGTGTGCTTACCGAAGCACCGGACGATGTGGTAAATTTGGTCAAGGTCGGAGTCTCCGGGAAACAGGGGCTGACCCGTTAACATCTCTAATAACAGACAACCAACAGCCCACACATCCACCGGTCTACACACACACACACACACACACACACGCACACACCTGTTAACATCTGTAGCAACAGACAACATACACTAACGCATCCTCAGGTGCACACACTGACACCTACTTGCCATACTTGGTGTCTCCCACCAGGAGTTCAGGTGCTCTGTACCAGCGAGTGGCCACATAGTCTGTGTAGACGCCCCCCTCAGCGGGCGCTGTCATGGTCCGGGCAAAGCCAAAGTCGCACATCTTAACCACGCCCCCCTGAGAGATGAGTATGTTCTCCGGTTTGATGTCACGGTGGACGATCTAGGAAGGAAACGGATGATAAAAACTACGGGACAATGTGGTAATCCTTCCTTTGGCAGCCACATTGAGAAGACTCTGACGGAGTTCGTCCTCACATTCTGCTGGTGGCAGAAGGCCGCGGCCCTCAGGATCTGGTAGAGGTACCGCCGGCTGGTGTTCAGGTCCAGTCCGCTCGGGTTCTGCTCCAGATCGTCCAGAAGGGTTCGCTCCACGAACTCGAACACCAGGTACCAGCGGCGGCGGCGCTTCCAAACTTCCAGAAGGTTCACCAGGTTGTCGTGACGCAGTTGCTTGATGGTTAAAAGGATGAGAACGAAGAAATTAGCTTTTTATTAAAGTATAAGGCTGGAATATATGGAGAAAACCAAATACCTCGTATTGGTGCATTCACAGAATATTTACACAATAATATTTTTGAAAAATAATCATCGGTGATGTTTGTAAAATGATTATCATGGTCCAAAGGAGCCTACATTTACAAATATGCCGATGGGAAGCTAGTTTTTGACTGTGAATCTTCTAGAATTCAGTGTCATGACCGAGTGGCTGCCTTTGTGTTTTGCTTCGCTCGGGTTTTAGTCTCATGCAGACTCATTGATGGAGCGGCTGACAGATGGATTGACAGTCACCCTCAGCAGCTTGATCTCCCTCAGGGCGATCTTCTTCACCGTCTTGTCGTCGTCTGAGTCCACGAACTTCTTGATGGCGACGAGGCGGCCGGATTCTCGGTGACGGCACTTCAGCACGGTGCCGTAGCTTCCCTCGCCGACTAGACCCAGAGACTCGTAGCGCTCCATCAAACACTACGGGAACCAAAAACACATCGAGACATCTCTCAACAATACATTTGACTCATCTATTACTGCTGTAAATAGTTCAGACTCTACTGTGAACACTTGATCTGATAATCAGCCAAACAAACAGCTTCAAGAACTGAATTTAGAAAGAGGCAAAAACAATTAGAAGACAATAAGAAGGAAAAGAAGGAAAAGTAACAAAGATGAGTTGTATGAAATTAGAAAACATGAAAGAAAAAACTACATAAAGACAATTACACAAAGTTATAAAAAAAGCACAACGACCAGTGAAGGAAAACATGCAAACAGTGCGTAAGAGATCATTATATTATATAATCATGTAGAGTATATCAATCTATTAGAATTCCACAAGTGAGGAAATATTCAGATATTTTTACTTTGGTAAAATAATCCATTATAAATAGAAGTCCTGCATTCAAATAAAGCATAAAAATGTTATCGACAAAGTGTACTTTTATAAGTAAATCTACTAGAACTGTAAGAGTACAAGTAGTAATAATACTCATCAATAACTTATTTTGGTCCCGATTAACAATTTTACAAAAGGAATGCACACAATAAAGAATGAACAAGGCATTCAATTTAATAGGAAACACAAAATAATCAAAGAAATGTCACGACAAAGACATGAGTTATATTATCATAGTCATCACTATTAAATACAAAGCTGATAATTATTTGATGAGAGAGAGATATAGTCTCTGAACATAGTTGAGCATTAAGTCGCCTTCTTTTCATGTGTTAAATCAGAGTTATGGCTTCCTGTAATATATATATTTAATCAGTTTACAATCAATAGATCGATAGACTGTTTCTCTTCTGCCCACAATAAAAACCGAACCGTCTCAGTTTTAATACTTTTACATCATTTTTATTGTTGTACTTTATACTACTTAAAAGCAGGACTTTTACTGAAGGAAAGGATCTGAATACTTCCTCCATGTTTGAAAAATTCACTCGAGACTGGTGTAAAAATCATACATCAATGGACATTTATTCTTTGCAAAGAAGGAGACGGGGTTGATCAAGACCGAGTCTCTGGTGTTTATACTCAGGAAACAACATGCAGTGGGCTGCACAGGGTAACACACACACATCTCGCGTTTCACACCGGCGTCTACGTATCTGGACACTTTAACTGTTCGTTCTAGTACAAAGGTCACTTTCTATCGCAAACGCTTTATACAAGTTTCTTATCATTCTGATTCAGGACAAACAGCTGACGTGTTCTTGCGGCAATCAACTGCTTCTTAACAGATGAAACATCTGCTGAAGACCTCGTGTCAGTGAAAGTTCGCAGAAGGACACAGGCCTTAAACACGACAGAGGAGATGAGCTTCTGTTAAATGTAGAACATCCTTTAATCATTTAAACGCATACTGATTAGTCATTTAGATTTTTCCCAACACTCCACCACTGAGCTTATGTCATACAATTCTAACCGTTATTAATATATTAACTATAAGCAGTAAACGTTACACACACTCACGTGCAGGTGAATTCTGTTATCGGTTAAATCGCCGCGGTGAACTTCTGTTGTCAACACTGGAGAAACGTTTTGTTTGTGAACGTGTGCGTGTGTCGTCTCACAGTCACCGGAGACCCGACAACTCGACCCTCCGTGTGTGTGTGCGTGCGCGTGTGTGTGTCACGCATCACGTTGCCCTGGTGACGCCTCCCAAGCAGAGCGACGGACCGTGACGTCACCGCGTAGAAGAATACTAAACCCAAACCTGTGACGTTGTTTTCAATACAACATGTCGATGTTATTTTGAGTATCTTTGAATGAAGAAATATAGCAGAACATGGAAATAGCTGAAGTACAAGTACATCAAAATTGTACTCATAAAAACCCATTCAATGAGTATCAGAGCTCTCTGTCGGATGTCGTCACGTGATAATAAACCAGAATGTTTTATAATAGATCCTCAAAAACCAACGAGGAATATTGAGGACCAGGTGACGTCATCGTCGTGGGTTCTGCAGAGCTAAAGACAGAAGCTCTCTACTGCCCCCTGCTGACAGCATCACTGCTGCAGTTTGTCTTTTACAGGACTATGGTCTCTATCTTAGAGGCTGTATATAATTAACTTATTCAATCCAGACTTCAGGGATAAAACTGATGAAGTCCAAACACAGTCCTGCACTGAATCCCTCCATGAAGGCTGTGCTGTTCAGCTTTTGGTAAAAATGTTCGTATGAAGGTTAAAAAAAGCATCTGTGAAAAAGTTATCTGCAAAGACTTTAATGAAAAATATATTTACAATGACATCATAGCGTCGGTGTCCATGCAGGAGAACAGTAAAATAACAAACAGTAAAATAACAATAAACAGTAAAATAACAATAAACAGTAAAATAACAACAAACAGTAAAATAACAATAAACAGTAAAATAACAATAAACAGTAAAATAACACTAAACAGTAAAATAACAATAAACAGTAAAATAACAATAAACTGTAAAATAACAATAAACAGTAACATAACAATAAACAGTAAAATAACAATAAACAGTAAAATAACAATAAACAGTAAAATAACAATAAACAGTAAAATAACAATAAACAGTAAAATACGTGTTTGTGTGTTAATCCGGATTTTCTGCCAGTTTTCTGATTTCCTCCAGTAGCTCTGAGAAAGATGGCCGACCCTGAGGCTTCTACACCACCACCACCACCGAAGAAGAAGGAGGAGAAGGTCAACAAAAAGTGTGTTTATCGAAACAAAACATTCTGTATTTGTGTCTGAAAGTGATGAGAAATTATTGTCAAAGTACAAAACCTGTTTCAGGAAGATTACTTTCTGTTACATCCATCATATCATATTACTGTGAGTGAGTGAGTGAGCGTGTGAGTACGTGAGTGAATGAATGAGAGAGTGAGCGAGTGAGTGAGCGAGCGAGCGAATGAGAGAGTGAGTGAGCGAGAGAGTGAGTGAATGAGTGAGTGAGTGAGTGAGTGAGTGTGTGAGTGAGTGAATGTGTGAGTGTGTGAGTGAGTGAGTGAGAGAGTGAGCGAGTGAGCGAGTATGTGAGTGAGTGTGGAATGAGTGAGTGAGTGAGTACCTCGTGCCAGCAGCGGTACATGATGGTGAAGAGCGGCGGTGAGGCTCGGTGCGGTCGGTACAGACGGACTCCTCTGGTGATCTCGTTCACCACGTCCAGGTTGGAGCGGTTTTCAAACGGAGTCCGACCCTCCGAGTAGATCTCCCACATCACCACACCTGCACACACCACCAGCAGGTACATGAACCTACTAATACGACCAACCTACTAATACGACCAACCTACTAATACGACCAACCTACTAATACGACCAACCTACTAATACGACCAACCTACTAATACGACCAACCTACTAATACGACCAACCTACTAATACGACCAACCTACTAATACGACCAACCTACTAATACGACCAACCTACTAATACGACCAACCTACTAATACGACCAACCTACTAATACGACCAACCTACTAATACTACCAACCTACTAATACGACCAACCTACTAATACTACCAACCTACTAATACGACCAACCTACTAATACGACCAACCTACTAATACGACCAACCTACTAATACGACCAACCTACTAATACGACCAACCTACTAATACGACCAACCTACTAATACTACCAACCTACTAATACTACCAACCTACTAATACTACCAACCTACTAATACTACCAACCTACTAATACTACCAACCTACTAATACTACCAACCTACTAATACTACCAACCTACTAATACTACCAACCTACTAATACGACCAACCTACTAATACTACCAACCTACTAATACTACCAACCTACTAATACGACCAACCTACTAATACTACCAACCTACTAATACGACCAACCTACTAATACTACCAACCTACTAATACTACCAACCTACTAATACGACCAACCTACTAATACTACCAACCTACTAATACTACCAACCTACAACCTACTAATACTACCAACCTACTAATACGACCAACCTACTAATACTACCAACCTACTAATACTACCAACCTACAACCTACTAATACTACCAACCTACTAATACTACCAACCTACTAATACTACCAACCTACTAATACGACCAACCTACTAATACTACCAACCTACAACCTACTAATACTACCAACCTACTAATACTACCAACCTACTAATACTACCAACCTACTAATACTACCAACCTACTAATACTACCAACCTACTAATACGACCAACCTACTAATACTACCAACCTACTAATACTACCAACCTACTAATACTACCAACCTACTAATACGACCAACCTACTAATACGACCAACCTACTAATACGACCAACCTACTAATACTACCAACCTACTAATACTACCAACCTACTAATACGACCAACCTACTAATACGACCAACCTACTAATACTACCAACCTACTAATACTACCAACCTACTAATACGACCAACCTACTAATACTACCAACCTACTAATACTACCAACCTACTAATACTACCAACCTACAACCTACTAATACTACCAACCTACTAATACTACCAACCTACTAATACTACCAACCTACTAATACGACCAACCTACTAATACGACCAACCTACTAATACGACCAACCTACTAATACGACCAACCTACTAATACGACCAACCTACTAATACTACCAACCTACTAATACGACCAACCTACTAATACGACCAACCTACTAATACGACCAACCTACAACCTACTAATACTACCAACCTACTAATACGACCAACCTACTAATACGACCAACCTACTAATACGACCAACCTACAACCTACTAATACTACCAACCTACTAATACTACCAACCTACAACCTACTAATACTACCAACCTACTAATACGACCAACCTACTAATACGACCAACCTACTAATACGACCAACCTACTAATACTACCAACCTACAACCTACTAATACTACCAACCTACTAATACTACCAACCTACTAATACTACCAACCTACAACCTACTAATACTACCAACCTACTAATACGACCAACCTACTAATACGACCAACCTACTAATACGACCAACCTACTAATACGACCAACCTACTAATACGACCAACCTACTAATACTACCAACCTACTAATACTACCAACCTACTAATACGACCAACCTACTAATACGACCAACCTACTAATACGACCAACCTACTAATACGACCAACCTACTAATACTACCAACCTACTAATACTACCAACCTACTAATACTACCAACCTACTAATACTACCAACCTACTAATACGACCAACCTACAACCTACTAATACTACCAACCTACTAATACTACCAACCTACAACCTACTAATACTACCAACCTACTAATACGACCAACCTACTAATACGACCAACCTACTAATACTACCAACCTACAACCTACTAATACTACCAACCTACTAATACTACCAACCTACAACCTACTAATACGACCAACCTACTAATACGACCAACCTACTAATACGACCAACCTACTAATACGACCAACCTACTAATACGACCAACCTACTAATACGACCAACCTACTAATACGACCAACCTACTAATACTACCAACCTACTAATACGACCAACCTACTAATACTACCAACCTACTAATACGACCAACCTACTAATACGACCAACCTACTAATACGACCAACCTACAACCTACTAATACTACCAACCTACTAATACTACCAACCTACAACCTACTAATACTACCAACCTACTAATACGACCAACCTACTAATACGACCAACCTACTAATACGACCAACCTACTAATACGACCAACCTACTAATACTACCAACCTACAACCTACTAATACTACCAACCTACTAATACTACCAACCTACAACCTACTAATACTACCAACCTACTAATACGACCAACCTACTAATACGACCAACCTACTAATACGACCAACCTACTAATACGACCAACCTACTAATACTACCAACCTACAACCTACTAATACTACCAACCTACTAATACTACCAACCTACAACCTACTAATACTACCAACCTACTAATACGACCAACCTACTAATACGACCAACCTACTAATACGACCAACCTACTAATACTACCAACCTACTAATACTACCAACCTACTAATACTACCAACCTACTAATACTACCAACCTACTAATACGACCAACCTACAACCTACTAATACTACCAACCTACTAATACTACCAACCTACAACCTACTAATACTACCAACCTACTAATACGACCAACCTACTAATACGACCAACCTACTAATACGACCAACCTACTAATACGACCAACCTACTAATACTACCAACCTACTAATACTACCAACCTACTAATACGACCAACCTACAACCTACTAATACGACCAACCTACTAATACGACCAACCTACTAATACGACCAACCTACTAATACGACCAACCTACTAATACGACCAACCTACTAATACTACCAACCTACTAATACTACCAACCTACTAATACTACCAACCTACAACCTACTAATACTACCAACCTACTAATACGACCAACCTACTAATACGACCAACCTACTAATACGACCAACCTACTAATACTACCAACCTACTAATACGACCAACCTACTAATACGACCAACCTACTAATACTACCAACCTACTAATACGACCAACCTACAAATACGACCAACCTACTAATACGACCAACCTACTAATACGACCAACCTACTAATACGACCAACCTACTAATACTACCAACCTACTAATACTACCAACCTACTAATACGACCAACCTACTAATACTACCAACCTACTAATACTACCAACCTACTAATACTACCAACCTACAACCTACTAATACTACCAACCTACTAATACGACCAACCTACTAATACGACCAACCTACAACCTACTAATACTACCAACCTACTAATACTACCAACCTACAACCTACTAATACTACCAACCTACTAATACGACCAACCTACTAATACGACCAACCTACTAATACGACCAACCTACTAATACTACCAACCTACAACCTACTAATACTACCAACCTACTAATACTACCAACCTACAACCTACTAATACTACCAACCTACTAATACGACCAACCTACTAATACGACCAACCTACTAATACGACCAACCTACTAATACGACCAACCTACTAATACTACCAACCTACAACCTACTAATACTACCAACCTACTAATACTACCAACCTACAACCTACTAATACTACCAACCTACTAATACGACCAACCTACTAATACGACCAACCTACTAATACGACCAACCTACTAATACTACCAACCTACTAATACTACCAACCTACTAATACTACCAACCTACTAATACTACCAACCTACTAATACGACCAACCTACAACCTACTAATACTACCAACCTACTAATACTACCAACCTACAACCTACTAATACTACCAACCTACTAATACGACCAACCTACTAATACGACCAACCTACTAATACGACCAACCTACTAATACTACCAACCTACTAATACTACCAACCTACTAATACGACCAACCTACAACCTACTAATACTACCAACCTACTAATACGACCAACCTACTAATACGACCAACCTACTAATACGACCAACCTACTAATACTACCAACCTACAACCTACTAATACTACCAACCTACTAATACTACCAACCTACAACCTACTAATACGACCAACCTACTAATACGACCAACCTACTAATACGACCAACCTACTAATACGACCAACCTACTAATACGACCAACCTACTAATACGACCAACCTACTAATACTACCAACCTACTAATACTACCAACCTACTAATACTACCAACCTACAACCTACTAATACTACCAACCTACTAATACGACCAACCTACTAATACGACCAACCTACTAATACGACCAACCTACTAATACTACCAACCTACTAATACGACCAACCTACTAATACGACCAACCTACTAATACTACCAACCTACTAATACGACCAACCTACAAATACGACCAACCTACTAATACGACCAACCTACTAATACGACCAACCTACTAATACGACCAACCTACTAATACGACCAACCTACTAATACTACCAACCTACTAATACGACCAACCTACTAATACTACCAACCTACTAATACTACCAACCTACTAATACTACCAACCTACTAATACTACCAACCTACAACCTACTAATACTACCAACCTACTAATACGACCAACCTACTAATACGACCAACCTACTAATACGACCAACCTACTAATACTACCAACCTACTAATACGACCAACCTACTAATACGACCAACCTACTAATACGACCAACCTACTAATACGACCAACCTACAAATACGACCAACCTACTAATACGACCAACCTACTAATACGACCAACCTACTAATACGACCAACCTACTAATACGACCAACCTACTAATACTACCAACCTACTAATACGACCAACCTACTAATACGACCAACCTACTAATACGACCAACCTACTAATACTACCAACCTACTAATACGACCAACCTACAACCTACTAATACTACGACTGCTGTTAGTATTCCTGCCTCCAGCGAACACAGTGAAGACCTGCATTCGGCTGTTTGAGGGTCTATAAAGTGTTTCTGTGGTTCCTCACCGAAGGACCAGACGTCAGATTTGCTGCTGTATTTACTGAAGTGGAGAACCTCCGGAGGAGACCACTTCACGGGGAACTTGGCCCCACTTGAACTGGTGTACTGGTTGTCTAGAACGTACCTGCAGACATGAGCACAGAGTCAGAACCATTCTACTGCCGGAGCACACCTGAAACACAACACATCGTTTAACATTCGGGGGAAACGGATCGCACGGATCTGTCTAAAGCTGTCGTATCTTAACCAAAACATGAAACTTTGAAATAAGAAACTTGGAATAACGAGGCAGCCATACCTGGTCATCCCAAAGTCACAGACCTTCACAACATTGAGCTCATTGACCAGACAGTTCCTGGCTGCCTGAGGAGAGAAACAAGCAGAAAGCTCAGATATGCAACTCAGCATTGTGACCACTAGGTGGCGAGAGAGGAGAAGCCACAAGTTCATCTCAATATTCACTTCTAAATGGTACATATTGTACTTTATACTGTACTACATCTCAGAGGTACATATTGTACTTTATACTGTACTACATCTCAGAGGTACATATTGTACTTTATACTGTACTACATCCCAGAGGTACATATTGTACTTTATACTGTACTACATCTCAGAGGTACATATTGTACTTTATACTGTACTACATCCCAGAGGTACATATTGTACTTTATACTGTACTACATCCCAGAGGTACATATTGTACTTTATACTGTACTACATCTCAGAGGTACATGTTGTACTTTATACTGTACTACATCTCAGAGGTACATGTTGTACTTTATACTGTACTACATCTCAGAGGTACATGTTGTACTTTATACTGTACTACATCTCAGAGGTACATATTGTACTTTATACTGTACTACATCTCACAGGTACATATTGTACTTTATACTGTACTACATCTCAGAGGTACATGTACTTTATACTGTACTACATCTCAGAGGTACATGTTGTACTTTATACTGTACTACATCTCAGAGGTACGTATTGTACTTTATACTGTACTACATCTCAGAGGTACATGTTGTACTTTATACTGTACTACACCTGGTGTGTATGTGGTATTAGTACCATCTGAATACTTCTTCCACTGTCAGTGTTCATCATCTCACCAGATCTCTGTGGATGAAGCTCTGAGCCTCCAGGTACTCCATGCCCTCACACACGTCCTGGCACATGGACAGAAGCCACGCCTCCTTCAGGGCGCGGCTCTTCTGCCGCAGGAAGTTGAGCAGGCAGCCGTTCTCCATGAACTCGGCCACGATGAGCAGCGGACGCTGCTGCAGGCAAACACCGTACAGCTGCACCAGTTTAGGGTGGCACAGCCTCCTGGGAGACGCAACACAGTTTCACTTCAACTTACACCGTCTGTCCTGGTCCTCCCTCCCTCCTCCCTCCCTCCTCCCTCCTCACATCATGACTTTAGCCTCCTCGATGAAGTCCTCCTCGTACATGGCTCCCTCTCTGATGGACTTGATGGCGACTCGGTGCTGAGCCCTCCACTTGCCGAGCCTCACCACGCCAAACTGACCGCTGCCCAGCTCCTTCATGAACGTCAACTCGCTGGGGTTGATCTCCCACTTCTCTGGAGGGAGGGAGGGAGGAAGGAAGGAGGGAGGAAGGAGAAGGAAGGAAGGAAGGAGTAAGGGAGGGAGGAAGGAAGAAGGAGGGAGGAGAAGGAAGGAAGGAGTAAGGGAGGAAGGAAGGAGAAGGAAGGAAGGAGGGAGGAGAAGGAAGGAAGGAAGGAGGGAGGAGAAGGAGGGAAGGAAGGAAGAAGGGAGGAGGGAGGAAGGAAGAAGGGAGGAAGGAGGAAGGAAGAAGGGAGGAAGGAGGAAGGGAGGAAGGAAGGAGAAGGAAGGAGGGAAGAAGGGAGGAAGGAGGGAGGAGAAGGAAGGAGGGAGTGGGAGAATGAAGGAAGGAGGGAAGGAAGGAAGAAGGGAGGAAGGAGGGAGGAGAACGAAGGAAGGAGGGAGGAAGGAAGGATGGAAGAAGGGAGGAGAAGGAAGGAAGTAGGGAGGAAGGAAGGAAGAAGGGAGGAGAAGGAGAATGAAAAGGAGGAAACAGAAAAGGTAGAGGAAAAGGAGGCAGAAGGAAAAGGAGAAAGAGGAGGAGGAGAAAGAGAAGGAGGAGAAGGAGAAAGAGAAGGAGGAGAAGGAGAAAGAGAAGGAGGAGGAGACAGAGAAGGAGAAAGAGAATGAGGAGGAGACAGAGAAGGAGGAGAAGGAGAGGAAGGAGGAGGTGAAGGAGGAAAAGGAGGGCAATGAGGAAAGGAAAAGGAGAAGAAGAAGGAGGAGAAGGAGGAGAGGAAATTAAAGGAGGAGATAGAAAATGAGGCAAGTTGTTGACAAATAAATACATTACAATGTGTTACAAACCCTTTATTACATGTTTACATATGTCTGAGCGCTATGAGGAGCTTAATCACAATGAAATGTGAGTGTTCATGTGCTCACCTGAGCTGAATCCTGCGGTGGCGGGGACACACCTTCCCATTGGACCCACTGCATACCGCAACCGGGTCACCAGACCTGCACACAGGTCAGAAGCGTCAGCCGGAGCTCTACAGGCAGCGCTGGACCGCAGCGCCGGAGAGGGCATCACCTGCTGCGTTGTGCTCGTGGTAGTGTATGACTTCAGGTATGGAGGTAAAGGTGTGTTTCTCAGCCAGGAAGAACTGTCCCGCGTCACTTATTTTGATCTGGTAGTGCCGGATATCCCCGATCGCGCTGCACACACAACAAGACAGACAAGTTGAGTTTCAGGTGAAGATCAACTGTATACACGCGTGTTTCAACAGTACGTGCTGTGAATCACCTGGATGTTTTGGTATAGACAGAGACGGTGTAGACTCCCTTCTGACTGGACTCGCGCACCACGAACCCCCCCTCTCTGTCCTGGAGGACAAACAGAAATACTTTAACTCAGTTACTCAGTAACTCAGTTACTTTTATGATCCGTTCATCTGTCCGTTATGGTCTGTAATATCTCAGAGACGGTGATAATAGTTTCCAGGTTGAAGGTCATGTCTTTATATTGCTGGTTTTGTTCGACTAATCGTCCCAAACTACAAGATATTCACTTTATAAGAACACGACACATGAAAGCAGTGGACAGGTGGAGGTAGATACCTCTTGTCTCAGCAGCTGCTCAGCTTCTGTCCTGGTGATGTTCTTGCAGTACCACCTGCAGGAAGGAAACACAAACAATCCAGAGGTTAACTGTTGCCTTTTGATCAACACATTTTTGAACAATGTTAAAAAGACAACCTTTTGTTGAACAAACAAATATGAAACAAACATGAATTGTGTAATAAAACTCACGAGTTTGCCTCGATTCTGTTTTTCTCCGTCACGTAGTTGCTCGGGATGAAGCCTTTACTCCTGATAGAAACCACAACATGAACGTCCTAGCATCAGGATGCTAACACGCTAATGTTTACCATGTTCACCAAGTTCACCATCTTAGCTTAGCGTGTTAGCATGCTAACACTTAGCTCATTAGCAGTAAACACAAACTACAGCTGAGGCTGGTGGGAATGTTGTTATATCTGAGTTATATCTGTTATATCTGTATTTGTGTTGTAGTTATATGTAAAGTATTTGTGTTGTAGTTATATATGAAGTATTTGTGTGGTGTTGTAGTTATATATAAAGTATTTGTGTTGTAGTTATATATAAAGTATTTGTGTTGTAGTTATATGTAAAGTATTTGTGTTGTAGTTATATATAAAGTATTTGTGTTGTTGTAGTTATATATAAAGTATTTGTGTTGTAGTTATATATAAAGTATTTGTGTTGTAGTTATATATAAAGTATTTGTGTTGTTGTAGTTATATATAAAGTATTTGTGTTGTTGTAGTTATATATAAAGTATTTGTGTTGTTGTAGTTATATATAAAGTATTTGTGTTGTTGTAGTTATATATAAAGTATTTGTGTTGTAGTTATATATAAAGTATTTGTGTTGTTGTAGTTATATATAAAGTATTTGTGTTGTTGTAGTTATATATAAAGTATTTGTGTTTTTGTAGTTATATATAAAGTATTTGTGTTGTTGTAGTTATATATAAAGTATTTGTGTTGTAGTTATATATAAAGTATTTGTGTTGTAGTTATATATAAAGTATTTGTGTTGTAGTTATATATAAAGTATTTGTGTTGTAGTTATATATAAAGTATTTGTGTTGTAGTTATATATAAAGTATTTGTGTTGTAGTTATATATAAAGTATTTGTGTTGTTGTAGTTATATATAAAGTATTTGTGTTGTAGTTATATATAAAGTATTTGTGTTGTTGTAGTTATATATAAAGTATTTGTGTTGTTGTAGTTATATATAAAGTATTTGTGTTGTAGTTATATATAAAGTATTTGTGTTGTTGTAGTTATATATAAAGTATTTGTGTTGTTGTAGTTATATATAAAGTATTTGTGTTGTAGTTATATATAAAGTATTTGTGTTGTGTTGTATTAATCGGGTTCAGTTACCCGTGTTTGTCCTGCGCTCTCCACCACAGCTGGTCCTGTTTGTGGAGGATGACGTACTCTTCTCCCTGTGAACAACACACCGCATCATCACACGTCTCCTGCCTGGTGTGTGTGTGTGTGTGTGTGTGTGTGTCTGTGTGTGTGTGTGTGTGTGTACCTGTTTGAGTGTGAGGTCACTGTCCTCCTTGGCGGTGAAGTCATACATGGCGACGACATTCAGCAACCCCTGACCATCGTCATCGTCGGGAGGCGGGAGAGGAAGCTTCTTCCTCGACCTGTCGACCTGAGAGACACGGAGAGGAGAACCATTAACGGATAAGACCATCTCGCACACACACACACACACACACGCACACACACACGCACACACACGCACACACACGCTCTTACCCGGCAGGCGTGCCCTGGGTATCGTCTGCTCTGGAAACATGAAGAGGTGCTTCCCTCCAGCTCCATGCGGGTGCTGATCTCCCTGGAATCAACCAATTCAAATATACATATTTTTACGTGTATTTTAGTTTTTCTACCTTCAGCTGGTTAGAAGTCTCAACGTCCAGCGAGAACATGTTTAGAACATCTGGAAACTGCATCAAATGTTTGGGTTTACGAGAACCAAACAGCCACACGAGACTCTCAGACTTTAACACGACCTCCTGTTCATGTATTGGACGTTATCTGACGTTACACCGTGTGCGGCTGAGATTAGGTTCAGTGTGCTGTGAGTGAATTCAAATGTTTATCTTTAGTGAATAGAGAAGGAGAACAGATGCACCTGAAGCGAGATGCAATCAAAGAGACATTGAGATGCTGAGATATCGGACTGATAAACATTTTGAATATAAACTGAATATTAAAGAGACGAGAAGCACAAGATACAAACTGAATACAGAATAAAAAAACAGCGTAGAACATGAGTGGAGCAGCGGAGTGGAAGTGAAAGAGTTGGTGAAGTTATCTGCTGGTGCGTTGACGTGCCTGCTCTGTACGCTGCAGCAGCAGCAGAAGATGGAGTGGATCGAGTGATCTGCAGGAAACGGGAGGAAAATGACATTTTACTGACAAAAAAACACATAAAACAGAATATCATGAGCTGCACATTATCATAGAAAACGCATTTTATTGTTATTCTGAAAGAGTGAAATATAAACAGCTCGTTAGAGGAACTTAACCTCACTGAGGAGGAGAGGCTCAACAGAGACGCACTCAAGTAAAGTCTTCAGGTTTTACTCTAATCAAAGTGTTATATCTTTAATTTATGATTTTATGTGGATCAAAGGGTCATTAAAGCATCATCACTGATACATATATAACATTTAAATCAACAGTTTCTCTCAGTTTTAAATCAAACTTCAGAGACCAAAGCATTTCATAAAATACTAATTAATCTACATATAATATGGAGCTGTAATACAAGTAACATAGTAAATAACAATAAGAATTATACAAGTTAAATACAATAAAATAAGCGATGAATAAAATAACAATTAAACAGAATTAAGTTTGACAACTGAAGCAGTCATTGAATAAAACAATGAGCGTACACGGTCCTGGTTGAACTCGTGGTTTTGAGTAGGAGGTCTTTGGCAGGAAGTATAGTTTCCTTCTCTAGAACTAACACACTCTCCTCTTCCTCTCAGTGTTTCTGTGGGCGAGTGTGCGTGTGTGCGTGTGTGCGTGTGTGTGTGCGCGTGTGTGTGTGCGTGTCACTTTCTCAGTGTGTGTTTCACGTCTTCCTGTTTCAGCTTAAATGAGTTGAACTTTGTTGAGGACAAAACACACAACAGACGATGATGGTCGTCATGTGATTAACCGCCAAAATAAAAGCCCCCAGAGGTCCATGTGTCCGGATCAGGAGAGATGAAGTCCTCTGGTGGTTTGTGGTGAACCAACATCTCATTAACGGCTCACCAGAGGTTCAGGACCCAACACTTCATATGTTGGCAGTTATAAGATAGATGGATGGATAGATAGAGCGATAGATAGAGAGATAGAGCGATAGATAGAGCGATAGATAGAGCGATAGATAGAGCGATAGATAGAGCGATAGATAGAGCGATAGATAGAGCGATAGATAGAGCGATAGATAGAGCGATAGATAGAGCGATAGATAGATAGAGCGATAGATAGATAGATGGAGCGATAGATAGATAGATGGAGCGATGGATAGATAGAGCGATAGAGCGATAGATAGAGCGATAGAGAGATAGATAGAGCGATAGAGAGATAGATAGAGCGATAGATAGAGCGATAGATAGATAGAGCGATAGATAGATAGAGAGATGGAGCGATGGATAGATAGATAGAGCGATAGATAGATAGATAGAGCGATAGATAGACAGAGCGATAGAGTGATAGATAGAGCGATAGATAGATAGATAGATAGATAGAGCGATAGATAGATAGATAGATAGATAGATAGAGCGATAGATAGATAGAGCGATAGATAGATAGAGCGATAGATAGATAGAGCGATAGATAGATAGATGGAGCGATAGATAGATAGATGGAGCGATGGATAGATAGATAGAGCGATAGAGCGATAGATAGAGCGATAGAGAGATAGATAGAGCGATAGAGAGATAGATAGAGCGATAGATAGAGCGATAGATAGATAGAGCGATAGATAGATAGATAGATAGAGCGATAGATAGATAGAGAGATGGAGCGATGGATAGATAGATAGAGCGATAGATAGATAGATAGAGCGATAGATAGACAGAGCGATAGAGTGATAGATAGAGCGATAGATAGATAGATAGATAGATAGATAGAGCGATAGATAGATAGATAGAGCGATAGATAGAGCGATAGATAGATAGAGCGATAGATAGATAGAGCGATAGATAGATAGATAGATAGATAGATAGATAGATAGAGCGATAGATAGATAGAGCGATAGATAGATAGATAGATGGAGCGATGGATAGATAGAGCGATAGATAGAGCGATAGATAGAGCGATAGATAGAGCGATAGATAGATAGATAGAGCGATGGATAGATAGATAGATAGATAGATAGATGTTAGATAGATGGAGCGATGGATAGATAGATAGAGCGATAGATAGAGCGATAGATAGATAGATAGATGGAGCGATGGATAGATAGATAGATAGATAGATAGATGTTAGATAGATGGAGCGATGGATAGATAGATAGAGCGATAGATAGAGTGATAGATAGAGAAATAGAGAGATAGATGGAGCGATGGATAGATAGATAGATAGATGGAGCGATGGATAGATAGATAGATAGATAGCTACTTTATTAATCCTGCCAGGAGAAATCTTAATTCATTTATGTCGTCAGGTTTTTGCAGGTTAAACAGCAGAAAATGCTGCTCAGACATTAATGCATCAGATGCTTAAAGTACATGGTACTTGTACTTTAACATAAGAAGCACTTTTACTTTGAGGTAGTACTGCTTTTACTCAAGTAAAGGATCTGAATCCTTTCCACCGCCGTTCATTAGATCCTGTGGTTAAATCCCATGTTCCTGACCTCAGACATCAAATCTTCTACAGTTCAGTGAACATCCATCAGACCAGAAGCACACCCCTTCAAGGAGTGACGTAGTCTGAGCTGAGGCCAGATGCATGACGTCATATTTGTTTTCATTTTGAATCCGTTGATGTCTAGAGAACTATCACTAAGTCCTGCAGACATCAGATATGATGATGTCACCGAGACGTGCGAGTCACACTGAATCTAAAAGTGTGTGTCATGATGTGTGTGTGTGTTCAGATTTGTGTGAGTTATGAGTCTCACAGTTTGAATCATCAAACTGGACTTCCTGAAACATATTTCGTTTACTAGCAGTTTGGCTCTATGGATGGTGATATCTCAGGGAACATGGGAGGGATTGGATTGAAATTTGGTGCAGATATTCATGGTCCGTTAAGGATGAACACTGCCAACTTTGGTGATTCTGCAACTTTTCCTCTAGCACCACCTGCAGGTCAAAATGTGTCCAATACTTTGGTTTATGACCAAATACCTGAAGACATTCCCATCAGCCTCAGCTTGTGATTAGCATGCTAACAGGCTAATAAAACATGGTGGTCATTATATGCGCGCTTAGCATTACCATGGTGCCACTGTAGCGTTAGCATTTAGCTCAGTGCTTCAACACGACCTCACAGAGCTGCTGGCGTGGCGTTCAAAGACTTATTTTAACGAGAAATAGATGCTTCCATTGTAGCGATGAAAACACGAGACACAAACCAGCTTTCTCTGACCATTGAGACAAACAACTGAAACGTCACTTTAGCAGCAAAATGTTTCCACGTACTCAACACATCAGAGGTGTTCCATTGCAGACAGGTCGAGCTTTCAGTCTCCGTTTCCAGCTCTGAACACTGGAATGTTCTTAAAGTCCTTTAATAAAATCATATTAAAAGAGCAGAAAGAACCAAAACAAAGAAACAAAGTCTGTGTTGTTGAAACGACGACTCGAACCAAACCGTCTCTTGTAAATCTAAATGTAACGGCCGAGTTCGTAAATCTGAACATCAGAAACGTTTGGTGACAGTTTTGTTTTTACAACGTCTACATTTCTGAGGATCCGTTTCTACTTGAGTAGACTTTAGTTCGTCTCTTTGCTCATTTCGTCACTAACAACGTGCATGTTTGGTGGTTTATTCCTACTTTGCTCACCGTTAGAACCCAAACATCACGTTTCTTCTGAAATCTTTAAGTCACGCGTTCAACACGTCGTCTCGCTCGGGTAGATTTGTTGAATCTAATTTTGTCCTCGTTTAGTTTCTTTGCGGCATCCTAAAAGTCTGTTTGTTGAAGTCTCTACAATAAGTTTATTGTGACGCGTTTAATCTGCAGATGCTGTAAAGCTGCTTACTTGAGTGAATCATGATCGCCTTGTTCTTCTTCTTCAGCTCCTCTTCATCTAGCTCTCCTTCAGCTCCAGCCTTTCCTCCTTCAAGGTTGAGATCTCTCCGATCAGAAGCATCGACGGCGCAGATGTGAAGCCACCGAGTTAAGAAACCTTTTAAAGCCGAGAGACAGACAAAGAGAGAGAGAGAGAGCGAGAGAGGTGGGTGGAGGAAGTAGAGAAGTTGAAGAAGAGAAGACAAAAGAAAGAAGACATGAGGAGAAACAAGATATTACTGCATCTCCGTCCGCCTCAGCATCACTGATAGTTTGATTTAAAAGCAAATCTTCTATACGTGTGGTGTTTACAGAGCGAGAGAGAGAGAGAGAGAGAGATATAAAGAGGTAGAGAGGAAGTGATGGAGCAACAGTTTGAGGCTGAAGACTTTCTCTCTTATCTTTACAGCTCAACAGTACCGTCTTCATCAGACTGCGTCCTTTGTCTTATAGATCAATTCTAAACACCTGATAGAATGCGTATGTGCCGTTTTAAAATCAAAAACTTCATCATTTCTTTATTTTAGTTAATCTTGTGAAAATAACCAACGAATGCATGACGTCACAAAGTATTTCTATTCTTCTCAATGAGAGAAAATGTTCCAGAAAGTAGAACACATTCAGGTTGAGAGACTTTAGAATCGATTTCATGAATGTTATTTGTACATTAACTGAGACTCAACGTTGAAAACTAATAGTCGTATTAGTGAGTTTGGTCTCACGTTTTTAAAAATACCAACAAAATACATTTGGCTGCTTTGACTTGTGATAAATATGAGAATATGAGATCAAGAAATCAAATTCAAACACCAGCTTTGATTCTTTCAGTGCAGGTTAAGAGTGAGATCTTCATTCCGTCCACCTGGATGAAATGAACAGTCATGAAGAGATGTTTCCTGTTACACCATCTGCTGGTGACTGAAGGACAGAACAGCATTTGCTCCTAATAACTCACACTGACAGAGAAAAGGTCTGACTTAGAGTCTCTGCAGGACAAGAGGCACAAACATGAAGAAGTGGAGGAAACGTACAACGAAATGATTGAACTCTCCAAGAAGCAGCTGTTGTCCACAGAGAGGCAGATCAGAGCAGAGTTCAACAAGCTCCACCAGGTCCTGAAAGAGGAAGAGGAGTCCAGACTGGCAGCTCTGAGGGAGGAAGAGGAGCAGAAGGGGAAGACTATCAGCAGAGAGATGAAGATGATTCAGCAGCAGATCTCCTCTCTGTCAGACAGCATCTCTGCTGTTGAAGAAGACCTGCAGAAACACAGCGTGTCATTCCTCACAATCCAGAGAGATTCACCAAGTATCCCATTGTCCTGGGCTCCGAGGGCTTCAGCTCAGGGAACCACAGCCGGGAGGTGGAGGTGGGAGACCATCCCGACTGGTTTGTAGGTTTGGTTAAAGAGTCTGTTGACAGGAAGGGAAAGCGACTCGCTTCACCAGAATACGGATTCTGGTGTTTACTTCATCACAGAGGAACATACACTAACGGATCAGGTCAGACCGTCAGAGTGAAGAAGAGTCTCCGGAGGATCAGAGTCCAGCTGGACTACGACAGGGGGGGACGTGTCCTTCTACCACCCTGAAGACATGACTCACATCTGCACTCTCAGAGACACGTTCACCGAGAAGCTCTTCCCGTGGTTCGGTGTCGGAAACGCTGGTGATGCTAAAACTGCCGACATCAAAATGTGTGGAACTGATATTCCTCTGTGATGTTCAGACACGTTGGTGTTTAAGACTTTACTCTGACTTCACTGTGTCAACATCTCATTGTTATAATCACGTTATAACAGAACATATACATCGACTCAATACAGAAGTTGCATTACATCATCAGCTGATAAACCACAGGATGAGTTTTAAATCACTTTTATGAAACTGGTTTTCATCAGAACACAATCCAACGTTGAGTGAATCTGACATTCTGACTGATTATATTTTTATGATTGAAATTGTTTTCCTTAACTGTCTCTACTCAACACATAAATCATTGTTTTAATCTGAAATTCATTTTCGGAATTTAATAAATTAAAGATGTAAGGATCTGTAGTTAAAAATAGAAACTTAAGATAAAAGCTTAATTCAGATTGTAAGCGTTGTGTTTTTTGACATTTTATATTTTTCTGTGGAGTTGTTTTAGTTTTGGATACTTTGTTATATTTGTTGGAAAACAGATCATAACAAAAGACAATATTTCATCTTGAAACGTTAAATCTACATTTTTTATTTTCAAATCAACAGATTCCTCAGTGGAACTCTTTCAACGTGTCTGGACAGTCCAGCTGGATGAAGTCAGACCTTCTGTAGTCACGTGACTAGTTAAGCAACTACACAGACAGCTGACGGAGGCTCATGCTCACTGACGGAGCTCATGCTCACTGACGGAGCTCATGCTCACTGACGAGCCTCATGCTCACTGACGGAGGCTCATGCTCACTGACGGAGCTCATGCTCACTGACGGAGCTCATGCTCACTGACGGAGGCTCATGCTCACTGACGGAGCTCATGCTCACTGACGGGGCTCATGCTCACTGACGAGGCTCATGCTCACTGACGGAGCTCATGCTCACTGACGGAGGCTCATGCTCACTGACGGAGGCTCATGCTCACTGACGGAGCTCATGCTCACTGACGGAGCTCATGCTCACTGACGGAGCTCATGCTCACTGACGGAGGCTCATGCTCACTGACGGAGCTCATGCTCACTGACGAGGCTCATGCTCACTGACGGAGGCTCATGCTCACTGACGGAGCTCATGCTCACTGACTGAGCTCATGCTCACTGACGGGGCTCATGCTCACTGACGGAGGCTCATGCTCACTGACGGAGCTCATGCTCACTGACGGAGCTCATGCTCACTGACGGAGGCTCATGCTCACTGACGGGGCTCATGCTCACTGACGGAGCTCATGCTCACTGACGGAGCTCATGCTCACTGACGGAGCTCATGCTCACTGACTGAGCTCATGCTCACTGACGGGGCTCATGCTCACTGACGGAGCTCATGCTCACTGACGGAGCTCATGCTCACTGACGGAGGCTCATGCTCACTGACGGAGCTCATGCTCACTGACGGAGCTCATGCTCACTGACGGGGCTCATGCTCACTGACGGAGGCTCATGCTCACTGACGGAGCTCATGCTCACTGACGGAGCTCATGCTCACTGACGGAGCTCATGCTCACTGACGGAGCTCATGCTCACTGACGGGGCTCATGCTCACTGACGGAGCTCATGCTCACTGACGGAGGCTCATGCTCACTGACGGAGGCTCATGCTCACTGACGGAGCTCATGCTCACTGACGGAGGCTCATGCTCACTGACGGAGGCTCATGCTCACTGACGGAGCTCATGCTCACTGACGGAGCTCATGCTCACTGACGGAGCTCATGCTCACTGACGGAGGCTCATGCTCACTGACGGAGCTCATGCTCACTGACGGAGCTCATGCTCACTGACGGGGCTCATGCTCACTGACGGAGGCTCATGCTCACTGACGGAGGCTCATGCTCACTGACGGAGCTCATGCTCACTGACGGAGCTCATGCTCACTGACGGAGGCTCATGCTCACTGACGGAGCTCATGCTCACTGACGGAGCTCATGCTCACTGACGGAGCTCATGCTCACTGACGGAGCTCATGCTCACTGACGGAGGCTCATGCTCACTGACGGAGCTCATGCTCACTGACGGAGCTCATGCTCACTGACGGGGCTCATGCTCACTGACGGAGGCTCATGCTCACTGACGGAGGCTCATGCTCACTGACGGAGCTCATGCTCACTGACGGAGCTCATGCTCACTGACGGAGCTCATGCTCACTGACGGAGCTCATGCTCACTGACGGAGGCTCACGCTCACTGACGGAGGCTCACGCTCACTGACGGAGCTCATGCTCACTGACGGGGCTCATGCTCACTGACGGAGGCTCATGCTCACTGACGGAGCTCATGCTCACTGACGGAGCTCATGCTCACTGACGGAGGCTCATGCTCACTGACGGAGGCTCATGCTCACTGACGGAGGCTCACGCTCACTGACGGAGGCTCACGCTCACTGACGGAGGCTCATGCTCACTGACGGAGGCTCATGCTCACTGACGGAGGCTCATGCTCACTGACGGAGCTCATGCTCACTGACGGAGGCTCACGCTCACTGACGGAGGCTCACGCTCACTGACGGAGGCTCATGCTCACTGACGGAGGCTCATGCTCACTGACGGAGGAGGAGTTTCATGAGCACAGACGCAGGAAGACGGGCTGCAGTCATTCATCCTGTGATGGAGGATTTCCGGCACCGGGATGATGGTGGAGCGTTTGAAGCAGGACGAGACTTCACAGCTCCAGAGATCTTATGAAAACAATATCTACGAATGCATGATGGAATTTATATTCTTCTCAATATATTCTCCTTCTTCGCCTTGTTCTTCTTCTTCAGCTCCTCTTCATCTTCATCTAGCTCTCCTTCAGCTTTCCCTCCTTCAAGGTTGAGATCTCTCCGATCAGAAGCATCGACGGCGCAGATGTGAAGCCACTGAGTTAAGAAACCTTTTAAAGCTGAGAGACAAAGAGAGAGAGAGAGAGACAGACAGAGAGACAGAGAGACAGAGCGAGAGACACAGAGAGAGAGAGAGACGGACAGACAGAGACAGAGAGAGAGACAGAGAGAGAGACAGAGCGAGAGAGAGGGGGAGAGAGAGAGAGACAGACAGAGACACAGAGAGAGAGAGAGACGGACAGACAGAGACAGAGAGAGAGACAGAGAGAGAGACAGAGCGAGAGAGAGGGGGAGAGAGAGGGGGAGAGAGAGAGACAGACAGAGCGAGACACAGAGAGAGAGCGAGCGAGAGAGAGAGGAAGTGAAAGGATGACGTGATGGAAACCACGAAGCATCCGTCTCTCTGAGTAACTCCAGGACGAGAACACACACACACACACACACACACACACACACACACACACACACACACACACACACACACACACACACACACCATTGTTCTTCAATAGAGAAGAGTTCTGATGAAGTCACGGGATCTCTTTTATTTTGATGAATACTGACGTTAATGCATTTGATGCTTTCTCATCTTAACCACGAGGAGGTCTGGTGTTCAGACTGCATCTCATCTGCATACAAGCTCTGCTGCATGTTGCCAGATGTTTAAAACCACACAACAAACAATACACAAACACTGAAATATTTATACATTTGGTTCATGAACTCTGCTGTTCAGTGACCGATTACCAGATCTCAGATGTCTGAGCGTCCGTGAACGCATCACGAGGCAACAAATCGAAACAAAAGACTTTCACTTTTACTACTACTGCAACTATGCTGCTTCTAATAATCATAATAATCATAATAACTGATGTGAGTGTCACGTCTCTGCATTTTGTACTGCTGTACTCCGTCTAGATAAGATAACGCGTTTCCAAACTTCAACTTCCACCTTTTAGAATAAACTTCCTGCACTTGTAAACGTCAACACCTTCCAAAAACATCCTCTCCTTTGAAAGCTGTCCTCGATTTCCAAGTGTCCCAAAAAATGTCCAAAACGTTGACACTGTTTACAACCAAGTACCTCAATTTACAAAAGGTGTCCATTTCAACAACCTCCTTAACTTCCAACTGTTCCCAAAAACATCCTCCGTCTTCCCAAGATGTCCACACCACAAATGTCCCCTTTTTAGAAAACGTCCCCCAATTCACAAAAAAAGTTAAAATTCCTCTTTTGCATCTTTCACATCACTTTACAAAAATGTCCTCGTTAGCGAAAACTTTAAAGACATTTCAAAACCGTCTTCACTTTTCAAAAAATATCCTAAATTGTGAAATGTCAAAAGTGTCCCCACTTTCCCCAAAATGTCTCCATCTAAAAAAACATGCTCACTTTCAAGTGTTGCACAAAACAATAAATAAACTTTTTCTCTCTTCAGCTGTTCCTCACAGATTTCATGTTGCAGAAGATATTTAATATGATTGCTGCTGTCTGTCTGACTCTAGAAGTCAGATGATCTCACTGACCTCTTCCTCTCTGACTGACACACACACACACACACACACACACACACACACACTTCCTCCTACGCTGCTCTATCCGCAACATGTGCGCGTGGTCGTTTGTGTGTCCGTCCGCTCTTCATTTCCTGAATCCCGCTCCTCTGATTCACAGCGACGTGGGAAACGAGCGCACTCCAACGAGCTGAAACCTGCGACATGACGCGAGCCGGTAAGAACAACGCGCTGTTTTATTGACGTTACGTCATTCAGTTTAAGAGATTAAACTTCTGCGCAGTTTGAGCGTCTGTCACGCGACTGAACCGCGACCAACAGTTAGACTTCACAGCGACTGGGATCTGCAGTTCTGCTGTTTAACGACTTGAAACACTGAACCACCATATGAAATACTAATGACAGGGAATAATAGTCATATTAATACACGCTTCATGCATCTTATAGTGGCACCGCGTGAGGAATAAACACCATAAAGTAGGTTAAAGTATCTAAAACTATTAGATGATTATACGAGTCCATAATAAAGTTTTACATGAATCATGTGCTCATGTTTGATTTTGTAAATATCATTTTAAAGATGTAAATCACCTTGAAATGAACGTGCACCACGCGTGCGCACCCTGTCGTATATTTCAGAATATATATCATGTTAAATTGATTATATATGTTTATGCATCAATGGGAAACAAAGTAACTAAAAGCGGTTAAATAAATGTGGTGGAGTAAGTAGTATAAAATGGAAATACTCAAGTGAAGTACGTCAGAATTGTACTTGAGTAAAAACTTGGCTTATTTTGTGATATTTACAATACAAGTATATTCATTTAGGATGACTTCGTGTGATATATAGTTTCTAAATACGTCATAATTAATACAAATAAGCTTTACGTGATATTTATTTTGGCAATATTATTTATAGAACACGGTGTAACGAGCTGATTAACGAGTTAAACATTGTAGACGTAAACTACAATCCACGAATATGAATCACTGATTGGGGCCAACAGGGAACAGACCGGGGGCCAAAAGTATCAGCGCCCCCCCCCCCCGGCCTTCACCTACAAAACGTCACTCCAAGAGACTCGTACTAACCAGGAGGATGCAAAGAGACAACACGACCTCAAAGAGAGGCAAAACAACCACAAAGAGGCACAACCGCAAAGAGGCACAAAACAACCGCAAAGAGAGACACAACACGACCGCAAAGAGACACAACACGACCGCAAAGAGACACAACACGACCGCAAAGAGACACAACACGACCGCAAAGAGACACAACACGACCGCAAAGAGACACAACACGACCGCAAAGAGACACAACACGACCGCAAAGAGACACAACACGACCGCAAAGAGGCACAAAACAACCGCAAAGAGAGACACAACACGACCGCAAAGAGACACAACACGACCGCAAAGAGACACAACACGACCGCAAAGAGACACAACACGACCGCAAAGAGACACAACACGACCGCAAAGAGACACAACACGACCGCAAAGAGACACAACACGACCGCAAAGAGACACAACACGACGCAAAGAGACACAACACGACCGCAAAGAGACACAACACGACCGCAAAGAGACACAACACGACCGCAAAGAGACACAACACGACCGCAAAGAGACACAACACGACCGCAAAGAGACACAACACGACCGCAAAGAGACACAACACGACCGCAAAGAGACACAACACGACCGCAAAGAGACACAACACGACCGCAAAGAGACAACACGACCGCAAAGAGACAACACGACCGCAAAGAGACAACACGACCGCAAAGAGACACAACACGACCGCAAAGAGACAACACGACCGCAAAGAGACACAACACGACCGCAAAGAGACACAACACGACCGCAAAGAGACACAACACGACCGCAAAGAGACACAACACGACCGCAAAGAGACACAACACGACCGCAAAGAGACACAACACGACCGCAAAGAGACACAACACGACCGCAAAGAGACACAACACGACCGCAAAGAGACAACACGACCGCAAAGAGACAACACGACCGCAAAGAGACAACACGACCGCAAAGAGACAACACGACCGCAAAGAGACACAAAACGACCGCAAAGAGACACAAAACGACCGCAAAGAGACACAACACGACCGCAAAGAGACAACACGACCGCAAAGAGACACAACACGACCGCAAAGAGACACAACACGACCGCAAAGAGACACAACACGACCGCAAAGAGACACAACACGACCGCAAAGAGACAACACGACCGCAAAGAGACACAACACGACCGCAAAGAGACAACACGACCGCAAAGAGACAACACGACCGCAAAGAGACAACACGACCGCAAAGAGACACAAAACGACCGCAAAGAGACACAAAACGACCGCAAAGAGACACAAAACGACCGCAAAGAGACACAACACGACCGCAAAGAGACACAACACGACCGCAAAGAGACAACACGACCGCAAAGAGACAACACGACTGCAAAGAGACACAACACGACCGCAAAGAGACACAACACGACCGCAAAGAGACAACACGACCGCAAAGAGACACAACACGACCGCAAAGAGACACAACACGACCGCAAAGAGACACAACACGACCGCAAAGAGACACAACACGACCGCAAAGAGACACAACACGACCGCAAAGAGACAACACGACCGCAAAGAGACACAACACGACCGCAAAGAGACACAACACGACCGCAAAGAGACACAACACGACCGCAAAGAGACACAACACGACCGCAAAGAGACAACACGACCGCAAAGAGACAACACGACCGCAAAGAGACACAACACGACCGCAAAGAGACAACACGACCGCAAAGAGACACAACACGACCGCAAAGAGACACAAAACGACCGCAAAGAGACACAACACGACCGCAAAGAGACACAACACGACCGCAAAGAGACACAACACGACCGCAAAGAGACACAACACGACCGCAAAGAGACACAACACGACCGCAAAGAGACACAACACGACCGCAAAGAGACACAACACGACCGCAAAGAGACACAACACGACCGCAAAGAGACACAACACGACCGCAAAGAGACACAACACGACCGCAAAGAGACACAACACGACCGCAAAGAGACACAACACGACCGCAAAGAGACACAACACGACCGCAAAGAGACAACACGACCTCAAAGAGACAACACCACCGCAAAGAGACAACACGACCGCAAAGAGACACAAAACGACCGCAAAGAGACACAAAACGACCGCAAAGAGACACAAAACGACCGCAAAGAGACACAAAACGACCGCAAAGAGACACAACACGACCGCAAAGAGACACAACACGACCGCAAAGAGACACAACACGACGCAAAGAGACACAACACGACCGCAAAGAGACACAACACGACCGCAAAGAGACACAACACGACCGCAAAGAGACACAACACGACCGCAAAGAGACACAACACGACCGCAAAGAGACACAACACGACCGCAAAGAGACACAACACGACCGCAAAGAGACACAACACGACCGCAAAGAGACACAACACGACCGCAAAGAGACAACACGACCGCAAAGAGACAACACGACCGCAAAGAGACAACACGACCGCAAAGAGACACAACACGACCGCAAAGAGACAACACGACCGCAAAGAGACACAACACGACCGCAAAGAGACACAACACGACCGCAAAGAGACACAACACGACCGCAAAGAGACACAACACGACCGCAAAGAGACACAACACGACCGCAAAGAGACACAACACGACCGCAAAGAGACACAACACGACCGCAAAGAGACACAACACGACCGCAAAGAGACACAACACGACCGCAAAGAGACAACACGACCGCAAAGAGACAACACGACCGCAAAGAGACAACACGACCGCAAAGAGACAACACGACCGCAAAGAGACACAAAACGACCGCAAAGAGACACAAAACGACCGCAAAGAGACACAACACGACCGCAAAGAGACAACACGACCGCAAAGAGACACAACACGACCGCAAAGAGACACAACACGACCGCAAAGAGACACAACACGACCGCAAAGAGACACAACACGACCGCAAAGAGACAACACGACCGCAAAGAGACACAACACGACCGCAAAGAGACAACACGACCGCAAAGAGACAACACGACCGCAAAGAGACAACACGACCGCAAAGAGACACAAAACGACCGCAAAGAGACACAAAACGACCGCAAAGAGACACAAAACGACCGCAAAGAGACACAACACGACCGCAAAGAGACACAACACGACCGCAAAGAGACAACACGACCGCAAAGAGACAACACGACTGCAAAGAGACACAACACGACCGCAAAGAGACACAACACGACCGCAAAGAGACAACACGACCGCAAAGAGACACAACACGACCGCAAAGAGACACAACACGACCGCAAAGAGACACAACACGACCGCAAAGAGACACAACACGACCGCAAAGAGACACAACACGACCGCAAAGAGACAACACGACCGCAAAGAGACACAACACGACCGCAAAGAGACACAACACGACCGCAAAGAGACACAACACGACCGCAAAGAGACACAACACGACCGCAAAGAGACAACACGACCGCAAAGAGACAACACGACCGCAAAGAGACACAACACGACCGCAAAGAGACAACACGACCGCAAAGAGACACAACACGACCGCAAAGAGACACAAAACGACCGCAAAGAGACACAACACGACCGCAAAGAGACACAACACGACCGCAAAGAGACACAACACGACCGCAAAGAGACACAACACGACCGCAAAGAGACACAACACGACCGCAAAGAGACACAACACGACCGCAAAGAGACACAACACGACCGCAAAGAGACACAACACGACCGCAAAGAGACACAACACGACCGCAAAGAGACACAACACGACCGCAAAGAGACACAACACGACCGCAAAGAGACACAACACGACCGCAAAGAGACACAACACGACCGCAAAGAGACAACACGACCTCAAAGAGACAACACCACCGCAAAGAGACAACACGACCGCAAAGAGACACAAAACGACCGCAAAGAGACACAAAACGACCGCAAAGAGACACAAAACGACCGCAAAGAGACACAAAACGACCGCAAAGAGACACAACACGACCGCAAAGAGACACAACACGACCGCAAAGAGACACAACACGACCGCAAAAAGACAACACGACCGCAAAGAGACACAACACGACCGCAAAGAGACACAACACGACCGCAAAGAGACAACACGACCGCAAAGAGACACAACACGACCGCAAAGAGGACACAAAACACGACCGCAAAGAGGACACAAAACACGACCGCAAAGAGAGACGAAATAATTACAAAGAGATGCAAATCAACGACTAAGAGACATAAAATGACCACCAAGCAACACAAAGCTAGTCCTGTGTTTCTGTCTTCAGCTCAGCTCCGGCCCGCAGCGTGCTGACGACATCCACCAATGGGCTGAGGGCGTGGGCGGGGCCAGGATGAGTGCCAGGCTGCTATTGGAGGAGATGCTCATCAAGCGTTCGCAGCAGAAGAAGAGGACGTCGCCGCTGAACTACAAGGAGAGACTGTTTGTCCTCACGCAGAGCCAGCTGACGTACTACGATGGAAGAAGAGAGGTCACTTTAGTTTCCATCTTACTTTAGGATTATTTAATACTGATGAAAGATTTGCATTCTATAAAAGATAACTTCACGTACAGGTGTATTTTAAACTTGCTGCACATATTTCTCATGTGTCTCTGCAACAAGATATTACATTTTAACACATTGAATATAATTTTGGCGGAACACAATACTTTTGGCTACGAGTTCAATGAGAAGATCGATACGACTTTCATATCTGCCAGTTCAACACGAAGCTTGCTGGTAGATTGTCGTTACCTTTGGACGGAGCCAGGTTAGCGTCTCCTCGTTTCCATTCTATACGCTAAGCTCAGCGAACAGACTGTCGCTTCGTACTTACCGTATAGATAGCTAATTGTTTTAGCGTGTAGTTTATGCTTTATATGTACATGAAATAGTGAAACGCTGCCGTTTTCCATCAACAGAGGAAGTTCAGGAGAGGTTCGATCGAGCTGAGCCGCATCAGGTGTGCCGAGATCGTCAAGAACGGAGGAGAAATCATCCCCTGCCAGAACAAATACCCCTTTCAGGTACAAACACACGAGTTAATCACGATCAACCTGCTGTGTGTGTTACTGTAAAGCATACTTCTGCTTTATTACAACTTGGTGGGTCCAGAAACTCGAGCAGCCATTGGTTGGAAACAAACCTCCAGGTTAGACAAACGTATTTGGAACAGAAAACGAAAGATGAACAGTTACATCGTCACGCAGCATCCATCAAGGTTTACACACCTATTTCCTTGAGGCAGGAAGAAAATGCTGACGCTTGAGTGTTTCCTAACCGGCCTCGTCTGTGTGCAGGTGGTGTACGACACCAACACCCTCTACGTGTTCGCCCCGAGCCACGACAGCAGGAGTGTCTGGGTCCAGAGCCTCAAAGGGGGTCAGTCTCTCTTCTATTCCACTGCAGCAGCAGAGCAGCGTATGCAGGTGTGAATGTAGAGCACTTCTCATGTGCTGTAGTTTGAGCTGCTGCAGAGCTCTTTTTCACACTTTTAAACCACACGTCTGAAACTGGCTGTTCACACAGAGGGCAAAGTTTCCAGCAGCCCACTGTTTCCTCCTCCGACTGTTTGTGACGGTTTACCGGAGACGTGGTGGTCAGACAAGTGAAACGAGGTCAGGTGCTGCTTTAAAGTCCACTCAGCTTCAGGAGCCAACAGATCATTCCTTAAATCTAGTCTTGTCACCTTAGAAAAGGACACGTCCATATATGGACTGAGGGGGAGCGACGTAGAGACCTGTCAATCACCGTGTAGTCCCGCCCTAAAGCATCCCCTGCTTTATGGTCTGTGTGACTCTAAATGGACCATAATGTACTAAATGAACATCATGCTGTATTGAAGAAGACTTGAAACTAGAGATTGAGACATAAACTCATGTTTACAATGTTTACTGAGGTAATAAATCAAGAGAGAAGTAGAGTCATTTTCTATAGACTTCTATACAACCAGAGGAGTCGCCCCCTGGTGGACACTAGAGAGAATGCAGCTTCAACACATGAAGCTTTGGAGTGGACGTATTAATGTCACATTATTGGTTAAAACTGGTTAGTACTTGCTTATGTAAACACACATTGTTTTAAGGCAGAAGAGATGACTGGATTTTGATATAAAATTACAAAGATTTATTTTTTTGTAAATAGTTTTGCATAATTGTTTTATATGATTCACAATACGACCGGGATGTGATCCAAAAAGGGTTAAAATGACATTTTTCACAGATTTCTTTGAAAATAGAAAACTCTTTACATTTGATTATTATTTGTGTGTGCGTGCGCGTGTGCATGTGGCTGGATGTGAAGGAGGAAACCTGATAAATGATTGTTCCAGTTCACACATGACGTTAATCACAGAAACCTGCTCTCTGTAGAGATCAAAGACAACGCTGTGGTGTCGGCCAAGTTTCACCCTCAGTTCTGGCAGGAAGGGGCGTGGCTCTGCTGTCGCCAGGCGGAAAAACAGGCCCCGGGCTGCGAGGAGTACAACCTGTTTGGAGACAGTAAGAAACTCAGCTGTTGTGCTAGTATTCGACATTTCTATTTTTAATGTTTAATCTGATATAAACTCTTTTTTTAGCTCATAGTTTTGCTTCTCCAGCTCCTCATAGACACTATGGATGAGCCAATGTAAGAGTCACAAGCACTTCAAGCACTTTGAGTAATTCCGCTGCAGTAAAATTGCATTTTAGTGCTCAAATAACCTTTAAAGAGTATTTTAGGTGTCCTGGTTGTGCTGGAGCACAACTTGTTAAAACACTTTCTGACAGTTAAACTCACAGCAGCTAAATCAACTCATCTCTGAATGTAAACTATTTGTAGTTTTATCAGCAATCAGATAAGTGTGGTTCACAGTAAAGTACATCAAACATGTACAGTGCGGTACTTGAGGTATTTGGGTACTTCCACCTCTTGTCAGCAGCAATAAAGTTTTAGTAAATCTACTGAAAAAACTATGTTTAAAAAAATAAAATAAAAATATCATGGTTAGAACTAGAAACAGTGGAAACTTTCTGCTTTGTTTAATGTTTCCTTTCCTCTTTTCTAGTTACCAGGAAACCTTTACCCCCGATTCCTGGAGAGGAGCGACGCAAAAACAAGAAGGTAACTGATGAACACGCACACACACACACACACACACACACACACACACACACACACACACACACACACACACACACACACACACACACACACACACACACACACACACACACACACACACACACACACACACACACACACACACACACACACACACACACACACACACACACACACACACACACACACACACACACACACACACCTCCTCGTTCTTCCTCCTCCAGCAGCGGCGGCCCCCTCCTCCTCCTCCTCCTCCTCCTCTCCCTCCGGAGGGTGACGACGACGAAGGCAAGGAGGAAGAGGAGGAGGTGATGGTGGCGCTGTACGACTTCCCGGGTACCGAGCCGCACGACCTGAGTCTGGTCAAAGGAGGCGAGTACGTCATACTGGACAAGTGTGACGTCAACTGGTACAAGGCGCGAAACCAGTTCAGGTGAGGGCCTGCATTCTCTCTAGTGTCCACCAGGGGGCGACTCCTCTGGTTGTATAGAAGTCTATGAGAAAATGACTCTACTTCTCTCTTGATTTATTTCCTCAGTAAACATGAGTTTATGGTCTCAATCTCCAGTTTCAAGTCTTCTTCAACACAGCATGATGTTCATTTAGTACATTATGGTCCATTTAGAGTCACACAGACCATAAAGCAGGGGATGCTTTAGGGCGGGGCTACACAGTGATTGACAGGTCGCTACCAGAGACCTGGAACGCACCGTTACCGTGATATAATTTAAAGATAGTTTGAAATTTGTTTGTAATAATTTAAGCAAACAAAGTTACATATCAAACCTTTAACTTTATTGCAATAAATGTTACAATAAGTGTTTTTGTAGACTGTAGATCTGAAATATCTCAGCATTGGGATAAAATGATGAGCATCTGATCCCTTGTGTTTGTGTTTCCCAGCGAGGAAGGCTACATCCCAAGTAACTACGTAACAGAGAAGACGTCCGAAAACCTGGTGCAGTTTGTGTGAGTTTGTTAATGTAACAGTGTCTGCAGACATAAGGCACGTCAAACTACCAATAACTTACACAGACATAAGGCACGTCAAACTACCAATAACTTACACAGACATAAGGCACGCCAAACGACCAATAACTTACACAGACATAAGGCACGCCAAACTACCAATAACTTACAGACATAAGGCACGCCAAAAACTACCAATAACTTAGACATAAGGCACGTCAAACTACCAATAACTTACAGACATAAGGCATGTCAAACTACCAATAACTTACACAGACATAAGGCACGTCAAACTACCAATAACTTACACAGACATAAGGCACGCCAAACTACCAATAACTTACACAGACATAAGGCACGTCAAACGACCAATAACTTACACAGACATAAGGCACGCCAAACTACCAATAACTTACAGACATAAGGCACGCCAAACTACCAATAACTTACAGACATAAGGCACGTCAAACTACCAATAACTTACAGACATAAGGCACGCCAAACTACCAATAACTTACAGACATAAGGCACGTCAAACTACCAATAACTTACAGACATAAGGCACGCCAAACTACCAATAACGTACACAGACATAAGGCACGTCAAACTACCAATAACGTACACAGACATAAGGCACGTCAAACTATCAATAACTTACAGACATAAGGCACGTCAAACTACCAATAACTTACAGACATAAGGCACGTCAAACTACCAATAACTTACAGACATAAGGCACGTCAAACTACCAATAACTTACAGACATAAGGCACGCCAAACTACCAATAACGTACACGGACCTAGGGCACGTCAAACTACCAATAACTTACAGACATAAGGCACGTCAAACTACCAATAACTTACAGACATAAGGCACGCCAAACTACCAATAACTTACAGACATAAGGCACGTCAAACTACCAATAACTTACACAGACATAAGGCACGTCAAACTACCAATAACTTACAGACATAAGGCACGTCAAACTACCAATAACTTACACAGACATAAGGCACGTCAAACTACCAATAACTTACACAGACATAAGGCACGTCAAACTACCAATAACTTACACAGACATAAGGCACGTCAAACTACCAATAACTTACAGACATAAGGCACGTCAAACTACCAATAACTTACAGACATAAGGCACGCCAAACTACCAATAACGTACAGACATAAGGCACGCCAAACTACCAATAACGTACACAGACATAAGGCACGTCAAACTACCAATAACTTACACAGACATAAGGCACGTCAAACTACCAATAACTTACAGACATAGGCACGTCAAACTACCAATAACTTACAGACATAAGGCGCGTCAAACTACCAATAACGTACAGACATAAGGCACGTCAAACTACCAATAACTTACACAGACATAGGCACGTCAAACTACCAATAACTTACAGTCATAAGCAATGTTCCCTCTAATTTTTCATGTGTCTGGGCATACACACAAGCTCCCTGAGCACACTGAGGACCACTGTGAGCAACATCAGATGTGCACGCTGTGGCCACACACCAGTATCACACCTGTTCAAAACCTTGGATCATAGCAAGTTACATGGCTTATTAAAAGAATCAAATTACAGCAGCAATTTTCACTAGTTTACTTTTAATATAAGTGATTTGACAAACTTTAAAGGAAAAAGACAAAAATCTTGTTGTTCATGAGATGTGTAGTATGTTTTATGTGAGAGTCCTGCTTGGCCATGGGAAGAGTCTTGCTTTGACCTGTGTGAGGGTCCTGTTCTGGAAGAAATGATACATATACACCTTTCAGACATAACATTTTGTTCACATTAAAACATTCACATTTTGCACAATGACGTGTGGTGTAGCTTGTGATACAGTGTAAATTCCTGTAACTCTGTCTGTAAAATATGTAATTACTCAGTTTTTTATTATTATTTCTACTACCCATAAATTATCTAGTAGTAACATAATTTAATGATTAATATCCATAAGTAAAAAATCTTAATAAATGTCACTAGAATATGCACAAATCTGACTTAAATTTTACCTTATTTTTCACGTATGTCCTTCTCACTTCTCCAATGGTTGTACACTTTGTCCAGGTTGATGGCTTCGTCTGCTTCTTGCTTTGACTTTATGTCGCTGCCCGTTCGTTTCGCCATGATAAGGGGTTAGCATTTGCAACTCGTAACTCCGCCGCACTGTTGTTATCTAGCTAACCTGCACGGCGCGAATGGGCAGGGCAATAGTGTCAATGCTATGATTGGCTGCGTAGCGTAAGTGAACCGAATCGTATCATTGGCTGGACACCTGTCCGGACTCACTGAGTTACGTTGCAAAATAGTACAGAAATCAAAATTATTATTATTATTATTATTATTATTGGTTTAATTGATTAGATAAGATTAGGACTAATATTAGATATTAATTAATACGTTTATGTTGAATTTTATTTTATGCGCTGCATAGATTTTCTTGTGCGCTGAGAATGTGCGAGCAGTGCGCGATTGCTCAAGCGCGCAGCTTAGAGGGAACATTGGTCATAAGGCACGTCAAACTACCAATAGCTTGCACAGACATAAGGCACGCCAAACTACCAATAACTTACACAGACATAAGGCACGTCAAACTACCAATAACTTACAGACATAAGGCACGTCAAACTACCAATAACTTACAGACATAAGGCACGCCAAACTACCAATAACGTACACAGACATAAGGCACGTCAAACTACCAATAACTTACACAGACATAAGGCACGTCAAACTACCAATAACGTACACAGACATAAGGCACGTCAAACTACCAATAACGTACACAGACATAAGGCACGTCAAACTACCAATAACTTACACAGCCATAAGGCACGTCAAACTACCAATAACTTACACAGACATAAGGCACGTCAAACTACCAATAACATACACAGACATAGGCACGTCAAACTACCAATAACTTACACAGACATAAGGCACGTCAAACTACCAATAACTTACACAGACATAACGCACGTCAAACTACCAATAACTTACACAGACATAAGGCACGTCAAACTACCAATAACTTACACAGACATAAGGCACGTCAAACTACCAATAACTTACAGACATAAGGCACGTCAAACTACCAATAGCTTACACAGACATAAGGCACGTCAAACTACCAATAACTTACACAGACATAGGCACGTCAAACTACCAATAACTTACAGACATAAGGCACGTCAAACTACCAATAACTTACACAGACATAGGCACGTCAAACTACCAATAACTTACAGACATAGGCACGTCAAACTACCAATAACTTACAGACATAAGGCGCATCAAACTACCAATAACTTACAGACATAAGGCACGCCAAACTACCAATAACTTACAGAGACATAAGGCACGTCAAACTACCAATAACTTACAAACACTTGGTATTATTTTGCAGTATTTTCATTGAAAGACATGCATTATGTTATGTTTTATGTTTTTAGCAATAACTTTGCACAACAAAGCAAGATGATGTTCACTAAGACCTGATGGTTGTTTGTTCTAGCTGGTACAGCAAACAAGTCAACAGGAACAAAGCAGAGGAGCTGCTGAGGAAAGAGGTGAGAGATCGAACCCTCTTTGTTTCTTCCCTCCAGGTATAATTACTTCTTTCACACTTTTTATCTGCGTCCTTTCACGGTGCAAAACCATCGAAAACCAAAGTTACAGAAAAGCTTTGAATGCTCCGATGGCCTCGAGGTTGACGGTTCGAGTCGAGGACATTTGTTGCTTCCGTCTCCCTTTCTTTTGTATTTAACGCTCTAATAAAGATTTAAAAACTCGCAGCAAGCTTAGAAGTACATGTATATTTATGTTAAAATCACAAAATACATTGTGGTTTCTTAATTTTTGTGATCTGTAGAAAAGATAAACTACGTGAGTTTAATCACACAAACTAAACAGGTTCACGGTCAGTCTGCCGGTCTCTGTCGCCCCCTGCAGGACAAAGAAGGAGCCTTCATAGTCAGAGACTCCAGCACTCCAGGAACCTACACCGTGTCCCTCTACGCCAAGTCTGCTCCAGGGTGAGGACGCGGTCCGCTCTTCTCTTCTCTATTTTGTGGCTCCTCGTCTCCTCGCGTCTCTTCCTCGCCTCCTTCGCTCGCATCTCCGGTGGGAGAGGAGGCAAGGAAAGGAATCGAAGATGCACAAACTAAGAAAACCTCATTTTCCATCTTTCTAACCAACTTAAAACTCTGCCACAATTCAAGAGACGTTTTACTTGATGGTGGAGGGAATTTAAATCGAATGGGTGTTGCAGTAGTAGCATCACTTCCAGAGAGTTCTTAGTCATAAAAGCCTGTACGTCGCATTGATAAATTATTGTTATATATGAAATTATTGTTGTGCGTTTGCAGGGAGGGAGGAGCAGCTATAAAACATTACCACATCAAGGAGTCACAGGGCTCGCCTCTACACTTCTACCTGGCGGAGAAACACCTGTTCAGCTCCATCCCCGAACTGATCGAGTACCACAAACACAACGCAGCAGGTAAACACGCCAGCGTCTATCCAGACCTGCCACGTTGATCCAGACCTACGTCTGTCGCCATCTAGAGATTAAGAAGAGGACGTACTGCTACGCCAGCATCGGCCAAAATCCGTATTCTTAATCATCGTCTATGTCGCAGGTCTTGTTGCCAGGTTGCGGTATCCTGTAGGGAAACAGGACAAGTCTGCTCCGTCCACCGCCGGCTTCAGCTACGGTGAGTCCCGACAGACCACCGGCTCTGTTTCTAAACATTTGTTCATCCATGAACTCACCTCTTTGTCTTTACTTCCTCTCCTCTCTCTCTCTCTCGTTCCCTCCCTCCAGAGAAGTGGGAGATCAACCCCAGCGAGTTGACGTTCATGAAGGAGCTGGGCAGCGGTCAGTTTGGCGTGGTGAGGCTCGGCAAGTGGAGGGCTCAGCACCGAGTCGCCATCAAGTCCATCAGAGAGGGAGCCATGTACGAGGAGGACTTCATCGAGGAGGCTAAAGTCATGATGTGAGGAGGGAGGAGGGGAGGGAGGAGGGAGGGCACTGAAAAGAAAGTTTATGGTGTTAAGGTAAAGATCATAAAAGGAGGCGACTGACAACAGAAAGGAAAGTTATACACATTTAGATGAAGCTTAGTTTATATAAACATACTTATCATTTGATCATCAGTGGAACTCTTCCAGAGAAAATGTAGTTTTGCTCATTGGACAAGTTCACCTATTTCTGAAAAGCTGAAAATAAACACTAAATCAAAGCCCAAAGAAAATAGACTAAAAGGTTAAATATGCTTCAATGAGAAGTTACATGAAGCGCAGGTCATTATGTGTCTTACCAAAGACATTCGACAGAGAAGAGAAAACATCAGTTCTGATATAACCGACCTCTTCAGAAGCCGTTATTGTTCATTTGTCTGCAGCTGCCGTGCAAAGTAACTTCTTCTACTCGTCCATTGCATCCTTGTCATTGTGCGTGTTCTCTCCAGGAGACTGTCCCACCCTAAACTGGTGCAGCTGTACGGAGTTTGCAGCCAGCAGAAGCCCATTTACATCGTGACGGAGTTCATGGCGCACGGCTGCCTGCTGAACTTCCTCAGGCAGCGGCGGGGCAGCTTCAGTCTGGGGTCCTTGCTGAGTATCTGCCTGGACGTCAGCGAGGGCATGGAGCACCTGGAGGCCAACGGCTTCATCCACAGAGATCTGGTAACTGCAGGTTACTCTGACACTCCAGTCTGGGGTCGGAGCTGGAAGGAGTCCTGGTTTCCCAACATGAATGTCTGAATCAAATGGCTAACGTTAAACATCTCCGCAGGCTTCCAGAAACTGTCTGGTGGACGACTCTCTGGTGGTGAAGGTGTCCGACTTTGGCATGACCAGGTATGTTTCATCCCAACACGGGACCTACAACGTGAAACTGTGCACTGTGGCAAATTCCCCGTCACATGTAAACGTGTGTTCTGTAGATACGTGTTAGACGACCAGTACACCAGCTCTTTGGGGGCCAAGTTCCCAGTGAAGTGGTCGCCTCCTGAAGTCTTTAACTTCTGCAAATACAGCAGCAAGTCAGACGTCTGGTCCTACGGTACATCAATAAACATCTATTCATACATTCATCAACCGCCAACACTTCAACAAAGCTCCCGACTCATCAGACCTCCATCGTGTGTGTACCCAGGTGTGTTGATGTGGGAGGTTTTCACCGAGGGTCGCGTGCCGTTTGAGCAGAATCAGAACCACGAGGTGGTTACTTTGGTAACCAGGGGTCACCGACTGTACAGGCCCAAAATGGCCCCGACCGCCATCTATGACATCATGCAGCTCAGCTGGCTGGAGGTGAGAGCCGTGAGAGACGACGTGTTTCCGTGTTTTTAAGTCTACATTATTTGAATTGGTTTCCTCAGCTCATTGTAGAGTCCAGTTTTAATCTGTATTTGACCTTAATTTGGGCTGAAACATGAATGATTGGGATGACAGTGATTTGATCCATTGATAACAGAAATATTGATTATAGCAGCTTTAAAACAGATGTTCTTTCTTCACCAGTTTCTGCGCAAAACTATCCGTCACCTTGTTAATATCCATGCTCTGGACAGAATGCAAATATGTATGGTTGAACGGGAGGATTCCTTCTTGGGTTTTTGAACATTTTCCACCTTTAAGCGATTCGTGCAGTTTATGGCAGATATTTGTTCCATTTCTGGTGTTGCCTTTTGACTTAAAAAAATAAAATCACAGCCCTGATCAGTTCACATGATTGTCACGTTTCAGAGGCCTGACGATCGTCCGTCGTTCTCTCAGCTCTGCCTGATGATCTCAGACGCTCTGGAGGGCGACACCCCTCCCCCAAACTGATCACCTGACCAACCGGATGCTTCCACCATCCCCACGCCAATCCCGTTGGCGGCCACGTTGGCCCCTAAACCCTGGTCCGTGGAAACCCGGCCGTTCTTCAGGGTGCTACGGCGGTAACGTGTCCGATCTACAACATGGAGAACATAGTGTGATGGTACTTGCACCAATCAGACGGAGGGGACGGACCAATCACACCAGCTGCAGTCCACTCATCCACCAATCACATTTGTTCATCCAGTCAAGATGCCAGTGCTCCTAAAAGCTTTAACTGAAGCTGCGTTCAACAACACAAACTGCTGCACAGACTTTAAATGGCCGCTGTTTCTTTGTTTGATTCTACTGTGTGTGAAATGTACCTGCCGGGAAAATCTGACATGTTATTCAAATCACATTAATGTTAAAAGTGCTGAACCATCGTAGATTGATTTTGGATGTCTTGCAACACATTGCTGCCTCTCACTGAAAAAGAACATTTGAGGAAACATTCATAAACCGACGAGGTAAAGACGACGTTGCTCACCTTAGTCTGGTGTTACTGGTGTTACGAACGACATCTCAGAAAATCTTCAATCCAATTCCACTTCCTGCCCCCAGACTCCTGCATCATACAAGTTCACAACCAATCCTCCTTTAGACACTGTTACAAACAGAACCAGGGGAACACGGGGGTTAAATACACTGGGAGGTTCAGGTGATTAGACACAGGTGGATCCAATCAGGGGGCGGGGCAGAAAAACAGCAAAGGCGGGAAACGCACAAAGACAGGAAGTGAAGACTGAAACGAGAGGAGACGTGAGTAACACAAAATAAAAGAGCAAACACTGAAGTGGCAAAATAAAGTGAGACATAAAGGAACAGGACGACACATGACACCCTGTCTGTTACAGATGTGATTCACAGCCTTTTATTGATCATTATTTTAACTCACTAACTTTTCAAAGGACTCAAACGATACGCTGATCTTTTATTATTTTCATACATTCATAATGTATATTAGTGAGATTCATGTGGATATGAATAGATAAAGACAATCATCATGTGTCATCTTATCTTTATATATTTACAACAAAGACTGAACAGTAAATACAGAAAACAGTCAGCAAACAACTTCTCATGAAAATCATAAAATATCAAAATCTAAAGCAGCAGGAAAAACTCAACCCATTCTTCATAACTCGCATAATAAACTCAATACAACACAATTCATCAGCTAAATACAAAATGTGTAACTAAACTGAGACGACTTGGAGCACTGCTCTACTTCAGAGGAAAACACGATTAAAACATATTACACATCCAGACGTTACTCACAAATATCATATAGACGATGACGCATTATTCTTCATTGAACCATTCTTCATATCAGCATGGAAAGCTCCACTTGTAAGTGCTGTGAAGTGCATTTAAATACATTGTGCTGATAATAAGTCTCTTTCACTCTTTACTTGAAGTAACATTTGAACGCAGGAATTTACCTGTGTGGTATAAATACATTCACTATTAATAGTTTTACTACAAATGAACGTTCTGAGTGCTGTTACTAAAACCTGTAAATAAATCATTATTCAGCTTTATTATGACTTCATGTGAGAAAGTTACCATTTAGAGTCACAGTATCAGTGGTCAGTTTATTCAGGTAACGGTTTGTAAATTTGTAGCTGCTACCAAACAGTCTGCTGGTAAAATCAATATAAAGGGTCATTTAATAGGTATTAATAAACTCTGAGCTTTTCTTTAAAACATACCTACAATGAGGACAATAGATAACAGATAGCTGTAACAGACTAAAAATACATTTAAATATAAAAGGCCAGAGTTTACAAGACATTCATGCTTCTCAGCAGCATTTCAATAAAATTAACTTCGCTCCAGATTTCAGATCTAAGGAGACGCTTCTTTGGACCTCCGAGAGACTACAAGCATCTTTGTCTATATGGAGAGAACCACTGGATCTAGTTCTATAGGAGGAGAGGGATTCATTGGATCTAGTTCTATAGGAGGAGAGGGATTCATTGGATCTAGTTCTATAGGAGGAGAGGGATTCACTGGATCTAGTTCTATAGGAGGAGAGGGATTCATTGGATCTAGTTCTATAGGAGGAGAGGGATTCATTGGATCTAGTTCTATAGGAGGAGAGGGATTCATTGGATCTAGCTCTATAGGAGGAGCGGGATTCATTGGATCTAGTTCTATAGGAGGAGAGGGATTCATTGGATCTAGTTCTATAGGAGGAGAGGGATTCATTGGATCTAGTTCTATAGGAGGAGAGGGATTCACTGGATCTAGTTCTATAGGAGGAGAGGGATTCATTGGATCTAGTTCTATAGGCGGAGAGGGATTCATTGGATCTAGTTCTATAGGAGGAGAGGGATTCATTGGATCTAGTTCTATAGGCGGAGAGGGATTCATTGGATCTAGTTCTATAGGAGGAGAGGGATTCACTGGATCTAGTTCTATAGGAGGAGAGGGATTCATTGGATCTAGTTCTATAGGAGGAGAGGGATTCATTGGATCTAGTTCTATAGGAGGAGAAGGATTCATTGGATCTAGCTCTATAGGAGGAGAGGGATTCATTGGATCTAGCTCTATAGACTGAGAGTGAATCATTGGATCTAGCTCTATAGACTGAGAGTGAATCATTGGATCTAGCTCTATAGACTGAGAGTGAATCATTGGATCTAGCTCTATAGACTGAGAGTGAATCATTGGATCTAGCTCTATAGACTGAGAGTGAATCATTGGATCTAGCTCTATAGGAGGAGAGTGATTATTTGGATCGTGTTGATTTCCACACAGACCGTAATAAACACCCAGCAGAGCTACTACTACTGCTACTATCAGTCCCAGTACACAGTAGAGGCCGATCCTTCCCCGTCTCTCTGCTTGTGATGGACTTCCTGTCGGTGAAGCATCTCTTCCTCCACTTGGTGTCTCAGGTTTGGGCTGAAGCCTCTCTGCTGTAAAGAGACCAAACAAGTCTGAGTCATTGATGAGAAGAAACAACATCTCACTACAACATCAACGAAACGTCCCCAACAGATGAAACTGGAACATATTTCACAGATCCTGTAAGAAGGAAGTGTAACGACAACAATCAGGTTCTTTTCATCAGGAAACTACTGAATCAACTCACCTGTGATGTTGAGGTGACAGTCACTATAACTCCAACCATCACCTGTGGTCACGTCACACCGGTAAAGACCCGAGTCATCAGTCCTGAGTCTGGACATGTGGAGTCTGAGTCGTCCTTCTCTGAGGATGTCTTTGTCAAACTGGACTCGTCCTGCAAACCGTTCATGCTGAGACTCTGAGATCTCGACACCTTGATAAATATGAAACAGGATGAAGGGTCTGAGATCAGTCAACAGTTCACAGAAGATGTTAATGGACTTGAGGGAACCGTCTGTTCTGGTCTTGAAGGTCCATTCCAGCGTGACGTTGTGGTTCTCCTCTGCCTGATAGGATCTCTGTGTCACGTTCACTACTAATGGTCCTGTTGAGGAGACAGAGAGGGAGAGTGAGGAGCAGACTAACTGACGTCACCATGAGAGCCTTTAAAGTCCAGCTGGAGATGTTTACTGATGCTGAGCTTTAGAGACACAAAGGTATGAACAAGGTGCATGATTGTAACAATAACTAGAGTCATGTTGAAGTGTGTTGGTGAGGCTGAAGGTGTGTTGAGTCTGTGGAGAACAAAGTGAAGCTGTAAACTAACCAGAGACACAGGAGGTCAGTGTGATGAGCAGCAGGATGCTGCAGATCATCTTCTCCCTGTGAGAGGAGACAGAGGACCAGAGTCACCAACACAGCACAGGTCAAGAGACACCAGCTACAGTCTGTCTGTGGTCTCTGCAACACGTCTTCTTCTTCTGTGGTTCTGGTGACAACATGGCTGACCAGAGGACTGACACCAAGAGAGGAACCACTGCTGTGTTCCTGTCACTAGATGGAGCCAGTTAGGAACATTATGATTATTACTCTGAGGAAGAATGAGGAACTACACTGGACTGGTTCCACATGAATGCCACAATAACAAACATGAAGCTGTGGTCCTGGTTCACAATATTCTCAAAACCACAGACGTGCATGACCAACCTCACAGATAGGCATAAAGACATAAAGGAGAAGTCTGTCAGCATGAGAAGTTTCCCATGTTTAAGGAACTGAAACAGCCTCACATGTGATCGGTTTAGAGACAGTAGAGACTCTCAGTCAGTCAGTGAGGTGAGTCCTGTTGAAGATGTTCTCTCTGACTTATTGATCCAGTGAATCATTGATCTCTACAGACTCAGTGTTCATGATGATGAGTAACAGGTAGGCTCCTCCTTCTTCTACTTTAAACTTTCAGTCCTCACGACGAACTCACTTTAACTCCAACATGCAGTTCATACTTTGTTCATGTTTAATATGTTGTTCTGTTTGATGAATGATGATGATGATGATGTTATCATCATTCATGTATCTTGTGCTTCGTCTTGTTTCCTCATCAGTGGAACGAACAGCAGGACTTTCTCTCTCTGAGTGTTTTCAATCCAGCATCACAATCACACACAGAACAAGACGATATGATGATGATGGATCTGTTACTATCTCATGTTTGCTTTTGTGTCTGGTTGATCTTTTAAATGTGTTCTAGTTTGAGGGACTGAGCCAGTAATCCCGTCTAGACAGAAAACTAATACATGAGAATTACATCTGAATAATATGGAGGTTCAACCATAAATACATGATTATTAAACAGTCTACTGTCAGACATCAAGTAAACTGAGATTGGTGCGGTGATCTTTAGCTGACTGCAGTTATGTGCTGGATAACACTGTGACATCACAAATATCAAGACACGCTGACATTCTGCCACTGTCAGCACGAAGTAAAGAGAAATGAGACCGAGGCACAGCAGTGGTTCCTCTCTTGGTGTCAGTCATGCTGTCACCAGAATCACAGAAGAAGAAGACGTGACTACAGACATTTGACCCATCCCTGTATATAGGCATGGGTCTGCAAAGTGGGCTGCCAATGACAGGCGCCCGGGGAGCCGTTAGGGGTTCAGTGTCTTGCTCAGGGACACGTCCCAGTCAAGGATCTACCTGTCTTTAATTCTCTGCGCGGTGTTCTGGTTCACACAGCGATAGAGACCAGCTCCAGTCCGTCTGTGGGTCCTGGTCTCTCGGGTCTCTCGGGTCTCTCGGGTCTAAGGGTCTCAGGGTACCTGCGGTGTAACTCCAGAGACTTCACCTCCACACGTCAACGGAGCATAACGGTAATACCGAAAGTAAAAGTTTTCTTCAAAATGGCGCAGTAATTATTCTCATTTCATACATTTTAACCTTTTATTTTACTTTTGTGTTTATTCTTTTGAAGAGACGGATTCACTTTGACACGTTGATTTATTTTAGTTGTGAGAAAGGCTTCTTATGTATTTGATAAGGTCACAGGTCATCAATGTATTCAATGAGGCAGTCTGACAGCGTGACCTGATGTGATTCACGTCACTTCCTCTGGTGATGTGGGTGCTGCAGAACATTGCACAACTCACTGTGACATGCTCGGAACAGGAAGTGTAAATGCTCGTCTCTCCAGGACCATGAGAGGGTTTTCCATGTCATGTTTTTGTATGTTTAGTTTCACTTCAACACGTCTTCTAGCAGAGTCACAATCACACAGGAAACAAGACAATAATGTTGATTCTCCACCTGAAGATTATGCTCAGAGTCCACTGAGTTCAGTGTCTCTTCATGAAAACGACGTCATAAAATCAATAAGTATTGTTGATAAAGCTCTAATTGTATCTGTCAGACCTTCAGTGAGATCCATGTCTGTGTGTTTCTGGTTCATTGGACTCCAACCTGCTGGTTGATCTTTTTACCAGAAATCACGTCTAGACAGAAAACTAATACATGAGAATTACATCTGAATAATATGGAGGTTCAACCATAAATACATGATTATTAAACAGTCTACTGTCACACAGAGGAACAGACATCAAGTAAACTGTGATTGGTCCGGTGATCTTTTGTTACAGTGAGCTACAGGACCACAGCTTCCTGTTTGTTACTGTTATTGTGGCATTCATGTGGAACCAGTCCAGTGTAGTTCCTCATTGTTCCTCAGAGTAATAATCATAATGTTCCTAACTGGCTCCATCTAGTGACAGAAGCACAGCAGTGGTTCCTCTCTTGGTGTCAGTCATGTTGTCACCAGAACCACAGAAGAAGAAGACGTGTTGCAGAGACCACAGACTGTAGCTGGTGTCTCTTGACCTGTGCTGTGTTGGTGACTCTGGTCCTCTGTCTCCTCTCACAGGGAGAAGATGATCTGCAGCATCCTGCTGCTCATCACACTGACCTCCTGTGTCTCTGGTTAGTTTACAGCTTCACTTTGTTCTCCACAGACTCAACACACCTTCAGCCTCACCAACACACTTCAACATGACTCTAGTTATTGTTACAATCATGCACCTTGTTCATACCTTTGTGTCTCTAAAGCTCAGCATCAGTAAACATCTCCAGCTGGACTTTAAAGGCTCTCATGGTGACGTCAGTTAGTCTGCTCTAGGGTTGTCACGATACCAAAATTATGACTTCGATACGATACCAGAATTCGATACAATCTCATGTTTGTTTGGTACCAAGGACGAACAATTGAAAATCACCGCTCAGCTTCAGTCACTGATGTTAAAACCCACAAACCAAGCCAGAAATCTAGATGTAGTTATGGATTCAGACCTCAACCTGAACAGCCATATCAAGACAATTACAAAATCAGCCTCCTATCACCTGAAGAATACATCAAGGATTAGAGGACTTATGTCTCAACAGGATGTGTAAAACTTGTCCACGCATTTATCTTCAGCAGACTGGACGACTGTAACGGTGTGTTTACAGGTCTCTGTAAAAAGTCCGTCAGAAAGCTGCAGCTGATTCAGAACGCTGCAGCTCGAGTCCTCACTAAGACCAGGAGGGTGGACCACATCACTCCAGTTCTGAGGTCTTTGCACTGACAACAAAGAATTGACTTTAAAATCCTGCTGTTGGTTTACAAAGCACTGAATGGTTTAGGGCCAAAATACATCTCTGATCTGCTGCTACCTTATGAACCATCCCGACCCCTCAGGTCGTCTGGGACCGGTCTACTTTCTGTTCCCAGAGTCAGAACTAAACATGGAGAAGCAGCGTTCAGTTTTTCTGCTCCACATATCTGGAACAAAGTCCCAGAAAGCTGCAGGTCTGCTGAGACCCTCAGCTCATTTAAATCAAGATTGAAGACTTTTCTGTTTGCTGCCTTTAATTGAACCACATTCAATTCATATATTAATCAATTTCCTGGATTTCTGCATTTTACTACTGCATTTTATTTCTTACACTGTTCTTAATTGCTGTTAAATCTCCTTTTCTTTTGCCTTATGTTTTGATGCTTTTAATGGTTTTAAATGGACTGCACAATATGTCGCCATTTCTTCCGGGACCGAGTTCGTGCAAGGCGTACACTATGAAACGCAGATCGGCAGAGATCTTTTCCAGACGTGGTTTGTGTGCGAGTAATTGCAGAATTGCGGCAGTGTATGGTTGATTGCGTGCAGCGCAATGTCTCAGGGAGACATCAATTATTGTTTCAATGTATGTTTTAAATCTCCTTTACTTTTTACTACTGAATTTTATTTCTTACACTGTTTCTTTAATTGTTTTTAAATCTCCTTTTCTGTTGCCTTATGTTTTGATGCTTTTAATGGTTTTATGTGAAGCACTTTGAATTACCTTGTTGTTGAAATGTGCGATACAAATAAACTTGCCTTGCCTTACAATACTGCTATATTTATCTGTACTAGTAATAAATAAAACATCTGTACGGTTCCCTTTTTTACCAGCTTGTTCCTGCCCTGCTTTCTGAACACTTAACAAATGGCATTAATATTAGTATCAGCCTACAGCAAGATATTAATGAACTACAAGGTTCCAATGATCGCTGCTGCTCTGCTGCCATCTGTCTGACTGTCTGGGTGAGTGGGGGGGGGGGGGGGGGGGGGAAACAATGCTTAATTTACTGCATGGTGAGTTTGATGTTTTCACTTCATGTTTTATCTTAATTCATGGAATAATTATTTTTCCTTAACTAAAAATAAAAATAATTAGCTGAAGATCCAGCCTCAGGCTCCACCAGCATGGAGCCATGTTGCATCAATTGTGTTTCATTTAGTGCACGTGTGTGTGCATTGTGACCTCATGATCATGTAGGCTTGTTGTCAAACTAGGCTAAGGCTCCTCGTGTTAGCTGTCTATGGGTGACCTTGGGGGTGTTCATGTTTATAATCACATTTGCTGACCCGTCGTTCTTTGAACTCTTTGAAAAGTTGGGGGTGTCTGTCTGAAGGTGATTTGCCGTGTTAGACGTGTTGCCTCACTTGGTCTCTGTGGCTCTGAAACACGTTTCACAGACGGGTCTCTGTCGGTCAGTGGGCTTTCCTTCACTGTCTGCAATATAGCCAAAGTACTTCCAGATGATACTTCTGGCATCTTGTTTTCCAAGAAGCCGAGAACAGTCGGTAAAAGCTCCTGCATGTCTCCCCTGTGATCACTTGCTGTGAGTGCGCTGGGCAGCCCCGCCCCCTTGCAGACACGCCCCCTTGCAGACACGCCCCCTTGCAGGCCTGCAGCCAGTGCGCTCTGATCGCGCGCTATTTTAATAAAGTATCGAAACTAAAAATATGCAAAATCGTATCGTTTTTAACGTACAGGTACCGCGGTACCTTTTTAGTATCGATACACCGTGCAACCCTAGTCTGCTCCTCACTCTCCCTCTCTGTCTCCTCAACAGGACCATTAGTAGTGAACGTGACACAGAGATCCTATCAGGCAGAGGAGAACCACAACGTCACTCTGGAATGGACCTTCAAGACCAGAACAGACGGTTCCCTCAAGTCCATTAACATCTTCTGTGAGATGTTGACTGATCTCAGACCCTTCATCCTGTTTCAACTTCATAAAGGTGTCGAGGTCTCAGAGTCTCAGCATGAACGGTTTGCAGGACGAGTCCAGTTTGACAAAGACGTCCTCAGAGAAGGACGACTCAGACTCCACATGTCCAGACTCAGGACTGATGACTCAGGTCTTTACCTGTGTGGTGTAACCACAGGTGATGGTTGGAGTTCTAGGGACTGTCACCTCAACGTCACAGGTGAGTTGATTCAGTAGTTTCCTGATGAAAAGAACCTGATTGTTGTCGTTACACTTCCTTCTTACAGGATCTGTGAAATATGTTCCAGTTTCATCTGTTGGGGACGTTTCGTTGATGTTGTAGTGAGATGTTGTTTCTTCTCATCAATGACTCAGACTTGTTTGGTCTCTTTACAGCAGAGAGGCTTCAGCCCAAACCTGAGACACCAAACTCAAGAAGTGGAGGAAGAGATGCTTCACCGACAGGAAGTCCATCACAACCTGAGAGACGGGGAAGGATCGGCCTCTACTGTGGACTGGGACTGATAGTAGTAGCTCTGCTGGGTGGTTGTTGGGGTTTCTGTCACTCTCTTCCTACAGAACTAGATCCAGTGACTCTCTCTCTTGAACTAGATCCAGTGGTTCTCTCCTAATAGACTCAGATGATTCTGGTCTCTCAGGTCGGAGGTCGGAGGTCCAAAGCGGCGTCTGAAGGTCTCGTTGTGATGATCTGATGTCTGAATGAGCTGCTCAGTCACAGCTGGTCGTAGCGCAGTGAGAGGAGTTATCTATGGTCTTCATCTCCTCCTTCATCCTCCTCTTCATCACTGTCTGATGGTCTTCATCTCCTCCTTCATCCTCCTCTTCATCACTGTCTGATGGTCTTCATCTCCTCCTTCATCCTCCTCTTCATCACTGTCTAATGGTCTTCATCTCCTCCTTCATCCTCCTCTTCATCACTGTCTGGTCTTCATCTCCTCGTCTTCATCACTGTCTGATGGTCTTCATTGAAATGCTGCTGAGGAGCATGAATGTCTTGTAAACTGGCCTTTTATATTTTAATTCATTTTTTTTGCCCGTTACTGATATCTGTTATTTATTATCCATCATTTGTTGTTTGTATGTTTCAAAGAAAAGCTGTTTGTTAATGTTCAGAACGATAACTTACTCAGATGAAAACATAAGCATTGAATCACGTGACTTAACAGCTTTTAGTCACAGTAACTATTAACAGTAGAAGTATTAATACCACAGTATTCCTGCATTCAAATGTACTTTAAGTGAAGCACAATGTGTTTAAATGTGCTTCACATTTGTTACAAGGCGGAGCTTTCCTTTCTGATATGATGCTGCTTCATTTAATGTAGAATAATGCACATCATATTCTAATCATTGTATTTGTGAGTAAAGTCTGGATGTGCAGCATAACCAGAGACATGTGACCCTTTGACTTCCCTGCAAAGAAAAAAATCACTACTTGGTGTGTTTTTATTGCACACTTTGACACTGAGCTGCAGACAGACAGCAGACGGCTGCAGAGGGAAAATGAGCATTACTTTACGAGGGTAGTGTCACTCCGGAGGGAGTCACACAGTGTCAGACTGTTTTATGAATACATATTTAAATTGGGACTTGAGGAAAGTGAGTGAAACGTTTTTTGTCTCTCAGTAATCTGTAAAAATATGTACTTACTTCTGATGCTCAAATTCCGTGTACATGTATATGACAACTAATAAATTCTATTCTATTTCTATGACAGGCATCAGTTTATGTAACGGATCATATTTAACTTTTTAAAAAGTATCACAAGTTTCTGAGCAGCATACTCAGAGTATATTATATATATATTTGTTAAACTACCAACAGTATGTAAATAGTTGAAAATTAGAAAAACTATAAACATCTCGTGCAGTAAAATGCAACATATACGGTTATGATTTATTCATGTAGTAAAAGAAAAGTTAGGACGTGTTTCACAGTAAAAGCATCGAACATTTCATTCTGTTAGAGCCGCTGTACTATGTATAGTACATATATACTATACATAGTATAGTATATATGTACTATACATAGTATATATATATACTATGTATAGTATATATATATACTATACATAGTATATATATATACTATGTATAGTATATATATACTGTACTATGTATAGTATATATATATACTATACATAGTACATATATACTATACATAGTATATATATATACTATGTATAGTATATATATATACTATACTATGTATATATATATACTATGTATAGTATATATATATACTATGTATAGTATATATATATACTATACATAGTATAGTATATATATATACTATACTATGTATAGTATATATATATACTATACATAGTATATATATACTATACATAGTATATATATATACTATACATAGTATATATATATACTATGTATAGTATATATATATATACTATGTATAGTATATATATACTATGTATAGTATATATATACTATACATAGTACAGTATATATATACTATACATAGTATATATATATACTATGTATAGTATATATATATACTATACATAGTATATATATATACATAGTATATATATATACTATGTATAGTATATATATACTGTACTATGTATAGTATATATATACTATACATAGTATAGTATATATATACTATGTACGTCAACTATAAAGCAACACATTAAATATAAGAAGAGAGATTAGAACGGAGTCTGAGAAGTTTAAACAACTTTTAGTTGGATTGTTTATCGAACCGTAAAAATTTTATATAGAGGATCAGGACTACACTGAGACCGGTTCATAGAGGATCAGGACTACACTGAGACTGGTTCATATAGGATCAGGACTACACTGAGACTGGTTCATAGAGGATCAGGACTACACTGAGACTGGTTCATATAGAGGATCAGGACTACACTGAGACTGGTTCATAGAGGATCAGGACTACACTGAGACTGGTTCATAGAGGATCAGGACTACACTGAGACTGGTTCAGGACCAGTTAAAGGTTCATCACAGTCACTGTCTGCTGTTGTATAACTCCTGCTTTGGTAGGAGGACATTTAGGGAGGATTCTCCGTGTACCCAGAGGGGGGCGACGACACGGTTTCCCATCAGAGCACATCCCTCTGTCTCATGGTCCACCCACAGAGGACCACACACACAACTGGACCCAGAGGACGTGAGCTTCCTTTGTATTTGTCCTGGAGAACGGCTTTGTTCGTGATGAAGTGAAACGAGTCGCTGCTTCACGGACTTTGAGTTGTTTCCTCTCCCAGGACAGGAAGCAGAGTGTCTTCAGGACAGGAAGCAGAGTGTCTCCCAGGACAGGAAGCAGAGTGTCTCCCAGGACAGGAAGCAGAGTGTCTCCCAGGACAGGAAGCAGAGTGTCTCCCAGGACAGGAAGCAGAGTGTCTCACAGGACAGGAAGCAGAGTGTCTTCAGGACAGGAAGCAGAGTGTCTTCAGGACAGGAAGCAGAGTGTCTTCAGGACAGGAAGCAGAGTGTCTTCAGGACAGGAAGCAGAGTGTCTCCCAGGACAGGAAGCAGAGTGTCTTCAGGACAGGAAGCAGAGTGTCTTGAGGACAGGAAGCAGAGTGTCTTGAGGAGCGATGACTCTGCGCTCCGTGGGGGCTTGCTGCCTCAGCCCGGAGGCCGGAGAGGCTCGCCGGATCAACGATGAGATCGAGAAGCAGCTCCTGACGAAGGTCCGTCGTTCTCTCAGCTCTGCTTGATGATCTCAGACGCTCTGGAGGGCGACACCCCTCCCCCAAACTGATCAACTGACCAACCGGCTGCTTCCACCATCCCCACGCCAATCCCGTTGGCGGCCACGTTGGCCCCTAAACCCTGGTCCGTGGAAACCCGGCCGTTCTTCAGGGTGCTACGGCGGTAACGTGTCCGATCTACAACATGGAGAACATAGTGTGATGGTACTTGCACCAATCAGACGGAGGGGACGGACCAATCACACCAGCTGCAGTCCACTCATCCACCAATCACATTTGTTCATCCAGTCAAGATGCCAGTGCTCCTAAAAGCTTGAACTGAAGCTGCGTTCAACAACACAAACTGCTGCACAGACTTTAAATGGCCGCTGTTTCTTTGTTTGATTCTACTATGTATTCAAATCACATTAATGTTAAAAGTGCTGAACCATCGTAGATTGATTTTGGATGTCTTGCAACACATTGCTGCCTCTCACTGAAAAAGAACATTTGAGGAAACATTCATAAACCGACGCGGTAAAGACGACGTTGCTCACCTTAGTCTGGTGTTACGGTCCCGTACAGCCAGCTGAGAACGACATCTCAGAAAATCTTCAATCCAATTCCACTTCCTGCCCCCAGACTCCTGCATCATACAAGTTCACAACCAATCCTCCTTTAGACACTGTTACAAACAGAACCAGGGGAACACGGGGGTTAAATACACTGGGAGGTTCAGGTGATTAGACACAGGTGGATCCAATCAGGGGGCGGGGCAGAAAAACAGCAAAGGCGGGAAACGCACAAAGACAGGAAGTGAAGACTGAAACGAGAGGAGAGGTGAGCAACACAAAATAAAAGGAAACACTGAAGTGGCAAAATAAAGTGAGACATAAAGGAACAGGACGACACATAACACACTCTTTACTTGAAGTAACATTTGAACGCAGGAATTTACCTGTGTGGTATAAATACATTCACTATTAATAGTTTTACTACAAATGAACGTTCTGAGTGCTGTTACTAAAAGCTGTAAATAAATCATTATTCAGCTTTATTATGACTTCATGTGAGAAAGTTACCATTTAGAGTCACAGTATCAGTGGTCAGTTTATTCAGGTAACGGTTTGTAAATTTGCAGCTGCTACCAAACAGTCTGCTGGTAAAATCAATATAAAGGTTCATTTAATAGGTATTAATAAACTCTGAGCTTTTCTTTAAAACATACCTACAATGAGGACAATAGATAACAGATAGCTGTAACAGACTAAAATACATTTAAATATAAAAGGCCAGAGTTTACGAGACATTCATGCTTCTCAGCAGCATTTCAATAAAATTAACTTCGCTCCAGATTTCAGATCTAAGGAGACGCTTCTTTGGACCTCCGACCTCCGAGAGACTACAAGCATCTTTGTCTATATGGAGAGAACCACTGGATCTAGTTCTATAGGAGGAGAGGGATTCATTGGATCTAGTTCTATAGGAGGAGAGGGATTCACTGGATCTAGCTCTATAGGAGGAGAGGGATTCACTGGATCTAGCTCTATAGGAGGAGAGGGATTCATTGGATCTAGCTCTATAGGAGGAGAGGGATTCATTGGATCTAGCTCTATAGGAGGAGAGGGATTCATTGGATCTAGTTCTATAGGAGGAGAGGGATTCACTGGATCTAGTTCTATAGGAGGAGAGGGATTCATTGGATCTAGCTCTATAGGAGGAGAGGGATTCATTGGATCTAGTTCTATAGGAGGAGAGGGATTCATTGGATCTAGTTCTATAGGAGGAGAGGGATTCATTGGATCTAGTTCTATAGGAGGAGAGGGATTCATTGGATCTAGTTCTATAGGAGGAGAGGGATTCATTGGATCTAGTTCTATAGGAGGAGAGGGATTCATTGGATCTAGTTCTATAGGCGGAGAGGGATTCATTGGATCTAGTTCTATAGGAGGAGAGGGATTCACTGGATCTAGTTCTATAGGAGGAGAGGGATTCATTGGATCTAGTTCTATAGGAGGAGAGGGATTCATTGGATCTAGTTCTATAGGAGGAGAAGGATTCATTGGATCTAGCTCTATAGGAGGAGAGGGATTCATTGGATCTAGCTCTATAGACTGAGAGTGAATCATTGGATCTAGCTCTATAGACTGAGAGTGAATCATTGGATCTAGCTCTATAGACTGAGAGTGAATCATTGGATCTAGCTCTATAGACTGAGAGTGAATCATTGGATCTAGCTCTATAGACTGAGAGTGAATCATTGGATCTAGCTCTATAGGAGGAGAGTGATTAATTGGATCGTGTTGATTTCCACACAGACCGTAATAAACACCCAGCAGAGCTCCTACTACTGCTGCTATCAGTCCCAGTACACAGTAGAGGCCGATCCTTCCCCGTCTCTCTGCTTGTGATGGACTTCCTGTCGGTGAAGCATCTCTTCCTCCACTTGTTGAGTTTGGTGTCTCAGGTTTGGGCTGAAGCCTCTCTGCTGTAAAGAGACCAAACAAGTCTGAGTCATTGATGAGAAGAAACAACATCTCACTACAACATCAACGAAACGTCCCCAACAGATGAAACTGGAACATATTTCACAGATCCTGTAAGAAGGAAGTGTAACGACAACAATCAGGTTCTTTTCATCAGGAAACTACTGAATCAACTCACCTGTGACGTTGAGGTGACAGTCACTATAACTCCAACCATCACCTGTGGTCACGTCACACCGGTAAAGACCCGAGTCATCAGTCCTGAGTCTGGACATGTGGAGTCTGAGTCGTCCTTCTCTGAGGACGTCTTTGTCAAACTGGACTCGTCCTGCAAACCGTTCATGCTGAGACTCTGAGACCTCGACACCTTCATGAAGATGAAACAGGACGAAGAATGTGAGATCAGTGAACATCTCACAGATGATGTTAATGGACTTGGGGGAACCGTCTGTTCTGGTCTTGAAGGTCCATTCCAGAGTGACGTTGTGGTTCTCCTCTGCCTGATAGGATCTCTGTGTCACGTTCACTACTAATGGTCCTGTTGAGGAGACAGAGAGGGAGAGTGAGGAGCAGACTAACTGACGTCACCATGAGAGCCTTTAAAGTCCAGCTGGAGATGTTTACTGATGCTGAGCTTTAGAGACACAAAGGTATGAACAAGGTGCATGATTGTAACAATAACTAGAGTCATGTTGAAGTGTGTTGGTGAGGCTGAAGGTGTGTTGAGTCTGTGGAGAACAAAGTGAAGCTGTAAACTAACCAGAGACACAGGAGGTCAGTGTGATGAGCAGCAGGATGCTGCAGATCATCTTCTCCCTGTGAGAGGAGACAGAGGACCAGAGTCACCAACACATCACAGGTCAAGAGACACCAGCTACAGTCTGTGGTCTCTGCAACACGTCTTCTTCTTCTGTGGTTCTGGTGACAACATGGCTGACCAGAGGACTGACACCAAGAGAGGAACCACTGCTGTGTTCCTGTCACTAGATGGAGCCAGTTAGGAACATTATGATTATTACTCTGAGGAAGAATGAGGAACTACACTGGACTGGTTCCACATGAATGCCACAATAACAAACATGAAGCTGTGGTCCTGGTTCACAATATTCTCAAAACCACAGACGTGCATGACCAACCTCACAGATAGGCATAAAGACATAAAGGAGAAGTCTGTCAGCATGAGAAGTTTCCCATGTTTAAGGAACTGAAACAGCCTCACATGTGATCGGTTTAGAGACAGTAGAGACTCTCAGTCAGTCAGTGAGGTGAGTCCTGTTGAAGATGTTCTCTCTGACTTATTGATCCAGTGAATCATTGATCTCTACAGACTCAGTGTTCATGATGATGAGTCACAGGTAGGCTCCTCCTTCTTCTACTTTAAACTTTCAGTCCTCACGACGAACTCACTTTAACTCCAACATGCAGTTCATACTTTGTTCATGTTTAATATGTTGTTCTGTTTGATGAATGATGATGATGATGATGTTATCATCATTCATGTATCTTGTGCTTCGTCTTGTTTCCTCATCAGTGGAACGAACAGCAGGACTTTCTCTCTCTGAGTGTTTTCAATCCAGCATCACAATCACACACAGAACAAGACGATATGATGATGATGGATCTGTTACTATCTCATGTTTGCTTTTGTGTCTGGTTGATCTTTTAAATGTGTTCTAGTTTGAGGGACTGAGCCAGTAATCCCGTCTAGACAGAAAACTAATACATGAGAATTACATCTGAATAATATGGAGGTTCAACCATAAATACATGATTATTAAACAGTCTACTGTCAGACATCAAGTAAACTGAGATTGGTGCGGTGATCTTTAGCTGACTGCAGTTATGTGCTGGATAACACTGTGACATCACAAATATCAAGACACGCTGACATTCTGCCACTGTCAGCACGAAGTAAAGAGAAATGAGACCGAGGCACAGCAGTGGTTCCTCTCTTGGTGTCAGTCATGCTGTCACCAGAATCACAGAAGAAGAAGACGTGACTACAGACATTTGACCCATCCCTGTATATAGGCATGGGTCTGCAAAGTGGGCTGCCAATGACAGGCGCCCGGGGAGCCGTTAGGGGTTCAGTGTCTTGCTCAGGGACACGTCCCAGTCAAGGATCTACCAGGTCTACCTGTCTTTAATACTCTGCGCGGTGTTCTGGTTCACACAGCGATAGAGACCAGCTCCAGTCCGTCTGTGGGTCCTGGTCTCTCGGGTCTCTCGGGTCTCTCGGGTCTCTCGGGTCTAAGGGTCTCAGGGTACCTGCGGTGTAACTCCAGAGACTTCACCTACACACGTCAACGGAGCATAACGGTAATACCGAAAGTAAAAGTTTTCTTCAAAATGGCGCATTAATTATTCTCATTTCATACATTTTAACCTTTTATTTTACTTTTGTGTTTATTCTTTTGAAGAGACGGATTCACTTTGACACGTTGATTTATTTTAGTTGTGAGAAAGGCTTCTTATGTATTTGATAAGGTCACAGGTCATCAATGTATTCAATGAGGCAGTCTGACAGCGTGACCTGATGTTACTCACTTCACTTCCTCCTTGGTTTTAAACGCTCTCAGGGTGACGTGGGTGCTGCAGAACATTGCACAACTCACTGTGACATGCTCGGAACAGGAAGTGTAAATGCTCGTCTCTCCAGGACCATGAGAGGGTTTTTCATGTCATGTTTTTGTATCTCATTGTTATGAGATAGTAAGTCGAGATCATGAGAGAACACTCAGGACCTTTATGTGTTCCTCACAGTGACGGAAGTGGGCTTCCATAGCATGTGGACCAAACGTCAGCAGATGTTCTGTTCTTTACATGTGGTGCTCGTGATCGTCCTCTCGTGCGGAGAATGTTTAGATTCACTTCAACACGTTTTCTAGCAGAGTCACAATCACACAGGAAACAAGACAATAATGTTGATTCTCCACCTGAAGATTATTCTCAGAGTCCACTGAGTTCAGTGTCTCTTCATGAAAACGACGTCATAAAATCAATAAGTATTGTTGATAAAGCTCTAATTGTATCTGTCAGACCTTCAGTGAGATCCATGTCTGTGTGTTTCTGGTTCATTGGACTCCAACCTGCTGGTTGATCTTTTTACCAGAAATCACGTCTAGACAGAAAACTAATACATGAGAATTACATCTGAATAATATGGAGGTTCAACCATAAATACATGATTATTAAACAGTCTACTGTCACACAGAGGAACAGACATCAAGTAAACTGAGATTGGTGCGGTGATGTTTTGTTGCAGTGAGCTACAGGACCACAGCTTCCTGTTTGTTACTGTTATTGTGGCATTCATGTGGAACCAGTCCAGTGTAGTTCCTCATTGTTCCTCAGAGTAATAATCATAATGTTCCTAACTGGCTCCATCTAGTGACAGAAGCACAGCAGTGGTTCCTCTCTTGGTGTCAGTCATGTTGTCACCAGAACCACAGAAGAAGAAGACGTGTTGCAGAGACCACAGACTGTAGCTGGTGTCTCTTGACCTGTGATGTGTTGGTGACTCTGGTCCTCTGTCTCCTCTCACAGGGAGAAGATGATCTGCAGCATCCTGCTGCTCATCACACTGACCTCCTGTGTCTCTGGTTAGTTTACAGCTTCACTTTGTTCTCCACAGACTCAACACACCTTCAGCCTCACCAACACACTTCAACATGACTCTAGTTATTGTTACAATCATGCACCTTGTTCATACCTTTGTGTCTCTAAAGCTCAGCATCAGTAAACATCTCCAGGTGGACTTTAAAGGCTCTCATGGTGACGTCAGTTAGTCTGCTCTAGGGTTGTCACGATACCAAAATTATGACTTCGATACGATACCAGAATTCGATACAATCTCATGTTTGTTTGGTACCAAGGACGAACAATTGAAAATCACCGCTCAGCTTCAGTCACTGATGTTAAAACCCACAAACCAAGCCAGAAATCTAGATGTAGTTATGGATTCAGACCTCAACCTGAACAGCCATATCAAGACAATTACAAAATCAGCCTCCTATCACCTGAAGAATATATCAAGGATTAGAGGACTTATGTCTCAACAGGATGTGTAAAACTTGTCCACGCATTTATCTTCAGCAGACTGGACTACTGTAACGGTGTGTTTACAGGTCTCTGTAAAAAGTCCGTCAGAAAGCTGCAGCTGATTCAGAACGCTGCAGCTCGAGTCCTCACTAAGACCAGGAGGGTGGATCACATCACTCCAGTTCTGAGGTCTTTGCACTGGCTTCCTGTCCAACAAAGAATTGACTTTAAAATCCTGCTGTTGGTTTACAAAGCACTGAATGGTTTGGGACCAAAATACATCTCTGATCTGCTGCTACCTTATGAACCATCCCGACCCCTCAGGTCGTCTGGCACCGATCTACTTTCTGTTCCCAGAGTCAGAACTAAACATGGAGAAGCAGCGTTCAGTTTTTCTGCTCCACATTTCTGGAACAAAGTCCCAGAAAGCTGCAGGTCTGCTGAGACCCTCAGCTCATTTAAATCAAGATTGAAGACTTTTCTGTTTGCTGCCTTTAATTGAACCACATTCAATTCATATATTAATCAATTTCCTGGATTTCTGCATTTTACTACTGCATTTTATTTCTTACACTGTTCTTAATTGCTGTTAAATCTCCTTTTCTTTTGCCTTATGTTTTGATGCTTTTAATGGTTTTAAATGGACTGCACAATATATCGCCATTTCTTCCGGGGCCGAGTTCGTGCAAGGCGTACACTATAAAACGCAGATCGGCAGAGATCTTTTCCAGACGTGGTTTGTGTGCGAGTAATTGCAGAATTGCGGCAGTGTATGGTTGATTGCGTGCAGCGCAATGTCTCAGGGAGACATCAATTATTGTTTCAATGTATGTTTGCATTGTGACCTCATGATCATGTAGGCTTGTTGTCAAACTAGGCTAAGGCTCCTCGTGTTAGCTGTCTATGGGTGAGCTTGGGGGTGTTCATGTTTATAATCACGTTTGCTGACCCGTCGTTCTTTGAACTCTTTGAAAGGTTGGGGGTGTCTGTCTGAAGGTGATTTGCCGTGTTAGACGTGTTGCCTCACTTGGTCTCTGTGGCTCTGAAACACGTTTCACAGACGGGTCTCTGTCGGTCAGTGGGCTTTCCTTCACTGTCTGCAATATAGCCAAAGTACTTCCAGATGATACTTCTGGCATCTTGTTTTCCAAGAAGCCGAGAACAGTCGGTAAAAGCTCCTGCATGTCTCTCCTGTGATCACTTGCTGTGAGTGCGCTGGGCAGCCCCGCCCCTTGCAGCCCCGCCCCCTTGCAGACACGCCCCTTGCAGACACGCCCCCTTGCAGGCCTGCAGCCAGTGCGCTCTGATCGCGCGCTATTTTAATAAAGTATCGAAACTAAAAATATGCAAAATCGTATCGTTTTTAACGTACAGGTACCGCGGTACCTTTTTAGTATCGATACACCGTGCAACCCTAGTCTGCTCCTCACTCTCCCTCTCTGTCTCCTCAACAGGACCATTAGTAGTGAACGTGACACAGAGATCCTATCAGGCAGAGGAGAACCACAACGTCACTCTGGAATGGACCTTCAAGACCAGAACAGACGGTTCCCCCAAGTCCATTAACATCTTCTGTGAGATGTTGACTGATCTCAGACCCTTCATCCTGTTTCAACTTCATAAAGGTGTCGAGGTCTCAGAGTCTCAGCATGAACGGTTTGCAGGACGAGTCCAGTTTGACAAAGACGTCCTCAGAGAAGGACGACTCAGACTCCACATGTCCAGACTCAGGACTGATGACTCAGGTCTTTACCTGTGTGGTGTAACCACAGGTGATGGTTGGAGTTCTAGGGACTGTCACCTCAACGTCACAGGTGAGTCGATTCAGTAGTTTCCTGATGAAAAGAACCTGATTGTTGTCGTTACACTTCCTTCTTACAGGATCTGTGAAATATGTTCCAGTTTCATCTGTTGGGGACGTTTCGTTGATGTTGTAGTGAGATGTTGTTTCTTCTCATCAATGACTCAGACTTGTTTGGTCTCTTTACAGCAGAGAGGCTTCAGCCCAAACCTGAGACACCAAACTCAACAAGTGGAGGAAGAGATGCTTCACCGACAGGAAGTCCATCACAACCTGAGAGACGGGGATGGATCGTCCTCTACTGTGGACTGGGACTGATAGTAGTAGCTCTGCTGGGTGGTTGTTGGGGTTTCTGTCACTCTCTTCCTACAGAACTAGATCCAGTGACTCTCTCTCTTGAACTAGATCCAGTGGTTCTCTCCTTATAGACTCAGATGATTCTGGTCTCTCAGGTCGGAGGTCGGAGGTCCAAAGCGGCGTCTGAAGGTCTCGTTGTGATGATCTGATGTCTGAATGAGCTGCTCAGTCACAGCTGGTCGTAGCGCAGTGAGAGGAGTTATCTATGGTCTTCATCTCCTCCTTCATCCTCCTCTTCATCACTGTCTGATGGTCTTCATCTCCTCCTTCATCCTCCTCTTCATTACTGTCTGATGGTCTTCATCTCCTCCTTCATCCTCCTCTTCATCACTGTCTGATGGTCTTCATCTCCTCCTTCATCCTCCTCTTCATTACTGTCTGATGGTCTTCATCTCCTCCTTCATCCTCCTCTTCATCACTGTCTGATGGTCTTCATCTCCTCCTTCATCCTCCTCTTCATTACTGTCTGATGGTCTTCATCTCCTCCTTCATCCTCCTCTTCATCACTGTCTGATGGTCTTCATCTCCTCCTTCATCCTCCTCTTCATCACTGTCTGATGGTCTTCATCTCCTCCTTCATCCTCCTCTTCATCACTGTCTGATGGTCTTCATCTCCTCCTTCATCCTCCTCTTCATCACTGTCTGATGGTCTTCATCTCCTCCTTCATCCTCCTCTTCATCACTGTCTGATGGTCTTCATCTCCTCCTTTATCCTCCTCTTCATCACTGTCTGATGGTCTTCATCTCCTCCTTCATCCTCCTCTTCATCACTGTCTGATGGTCTTCATCTCCTCCTTCATCCTCCTCTTCATCACTGTCTGATGGTCTTCATCTCCTCCTTCATCCTCCTCTTCATCACTGTCTGATGGTCTTCATCTCCTCCTTCATCCTCCTCTTCATCACTGTCTGATGGTCTTCATCTCCTCCTTCATCCTCCTCTTCATCACTGTCTGATGGTCTTCATCTCCTCCTTCATCCTCCTCTTCATCACTGTCTGATGGTCTTCATCTCCTCCTTCATCCTCCTCTTCATCACTGTCTGATGGTCTTCATCTCCTCCTTCATCCTCCTCTTCATCACTGTCTGATGGTCTTCATCTCCTCCTTTATCCTCCTCTTCATCACTGTCTGATGGTCTTCATCTCCTCCTTTATCCTCCTCTTCATCACTGTCTGATGGTCTTCATCTCCTCCTTTATCCTCCTCTTCATCACTGTCTGATGGTCTTCATCTCCTCCTTCATCCTCCTCTTCATCACTGTCTGATGGTCTTCATCTCCTCCTTCATCCTCCTCTTCATCACTGTCTGATGGTCTTCATCTCCTCCTTCATCCTCCTCTTCATCACTGTCTGGTCTTCATCTCCTCGTCTTCATCACTGTCTGGTCTTCATCTCCTCGTCTTCATCACTGTCTGATGGTCTTCATTGAAATGCTGCTGAGGAGCATGAATGTCTTGTAAACTGGCCTTTTATATTTTAATTCATTTTTTTTGCCCGTTACTGATATCTGTTATTTATTATCCGTTATTTGTTGTTTGTATGTTTCAAAGAAAAGCTGTTTGTTAATGTTCAGAACGATAACTTACTCAGATGAAAACATAAGCATTGAATCACGTGACTTAACAGCTTTTAGTCACAGTAACTATTAACAGTAGAAGTATTAATACCACAGTATTCCTGCATTCAAATGTACTTTAAGTGAAGCACAATGTGTTTAAATGTGCTTCACATTTGTTACAAGGCGGAGCTTTCCTTTCTGATATGATGCTGCTTCATTTAATGTAAAATAATGCACGTCATATTCTAATCATTGTATTTGTGAGTAAAGTCTGGATGTGCAGCATAACCAGAGACATGTGACCCTTTGACTTCCCTGCAAAGAAAAAAATCACTACTTGGTGTGTTTTTATTGCACACTTTGACACTGAGCTGCAGACAGACAGCAGACGGCTGCAGAGGGAAAATGAGCATTACTTTACGAGGGTAATGTCACTCCGGAGGGAGTCACACAGTGTCAGACTGTTTTATGAATACATATTTAAATTGGGACTTGAGGAAAGTGAGTGAAACGTTTTTTGTCTCTCAGTAATCTGTAAAAATATGTACTTACTTCTGATGCTCAAATTTCGTGTACATGTATATGACAACTAATAAATTCTATTCTATTTCTATGACAGGCATCAGTTTATGTAACGGATCATATTTAACTTTTTAAAAAGTATCACAAGTTTCTGAGCAGCATACTCAGAGTATATTATATATATATTTGTTAAACTACCAACAGTATGTAAATAGTTGAAAATTAGAAAAACTATAAACATCTCGTGCAGTAAAATGCAACATATACGGTTATGATTTATTCATGTAGTAAAAGAAAAGTTAGGACGTGTTTCACAGTAAAAGCATCGAACATTTCATTCTGTTAGAGCCGCTGTACTATGTATAGTATATATGTACTATACATAGTATATATATACTATACATACTATGTATAGTACATATATACTATACATAGTACATATATACTATACATAGTACATATATACTATACATAGTACATATATACTATACATAGTATATATATACTATACTATGTATAGTATATATATACTATACATAGTACATATATACTATACATAGTATATATATACTATACATAGTATAGTATATACTATACATAGTACATATATACTATACATAGTACATATATACTATACTATGTATAGTATATATATACTATGTACTTCAACTATAAAGCAAAACATTAAATATAAGAAGAGAGATTAGAACGGAGTCTGAGAAGTTTAAACAACTTTTAGTTGGATTGTTTATCGAACCGTAAAAATTTTATATCGAGGATCAGGACTACACTGAGACTGGTTCATAGAGGATCAGGACTACACTGAGACTGGTTCATATAGAGGATCAGGACTACACTGAGACTGGTTCATAGAGGATCAGGACTACACTGAGACTGGTTCATATAGAGGATCAGGACTACACTGAGACTGGTTCATAGAGGATCAGGACTACACTGAGACTGGTTCATATAGAGGATCAGGACTACACTGAGACTGGTTCATAGAGGATCAGGACTACACTGAGACTGGTTCATAGAGGATCAGGACTACACTGAGACTGGTTCAGGACCAGTTAAAGGTTCATCACAGTCACTGTCTGCTGTTGTATAACTCCTGCTTTGGTAGGAGGACATTTAGGGAGGATTCTCCGTGTACCCAGAGGGGGGCGACGACACGGTTTCCCATCAGAGCACATCCCTCTGTCTCATGGTCCACCCACAGAGGACCACACACACAACTGGACCCAGAGGACGTGAGCTTCCTTTGTATTTGTCCTGGAGAACGGCTTTGTTCGTGATGAAGTGAAACGAGTCGCTGCTTCACGGACTTTGAGTTGTTTCCTCTCCCAGGACAGGAAGCAGAGTGTCTTCAGGACAGGAAGCAGAGTGTCTTCAGGACAGGAAGCAGAGTGTCTCCCAGGACAGGAAGCAGAGTGTCTCCCAGGACAGGAAGCAGAGTGTCTCCCAGGACAGGAAGCAGAGTGTCTCCCAGGACAGGAAGCAGAGTGTCTTCAGGACAGGAAGCAGAGTGTCTCCCAGGACAGGAAGCAGAGTGTCTTCAGGACAGGAAGCAGAGTGTCTCCCAGGACAGGAAGCAGAGTGTCTCCCAGGACAGGAAGCAGAGTGTCTCCCAGGACAGGAAGCAGAGTGTCTCCCAGGACAGGAAGCAGAGTGTCTTCAGGACAGGAAGCAGAGTGTCTCCCAGGACAGGAAGCAGAGTGTCTCCCAGGACAGGAAGCAGAGTGTCTTCAGGACAGGAAGCAGAGTGTCTCCCAGGACAGGAAGCAGAGTGTCTCCCAGGACAGGAAGCAGAGTGTCTCCCAGGACAGGAAGCAGAGTGTCTCCCAGGACAGGAAGCAGAGTGTCTTCAGGACAGGAAGCAGAGTGTCTCCCAGGACAGGAAGCAGAGTGTCTTCAGGACAGGAAGCAGAGTGTCTCCCAGGACTGGAAGCAGAGTGTCTTCAGGACAGGAAGCAGAGTGTCTCCCAGGACTGGAAGCAGAGTGTCTTCAGGACAGGAAGCAGAGTGTCTTCAGGACAGGAAGCAGAGTGTCTCACAGGAGAGGAAGCAGAGTGTCTCCCAGGACAGGAAGCAGAGTGTCTTCAGGACAGGAAGCAGAGTGTCTTGAGGACAGGAAGCAGAGTATCTTCAGGACAGGAAGCAGAGTGTCTTCAGGACAGGAAGCAGAGTGTCTTCAGGACAGGAAGCAGAGTGTCTTCAGGACAGGAAGCAGAGTGTCTCCCAGGACTGGAAGCAGAGTGTCTTCAGGACAGGAAGCAGAGTGTCTTCAGGACAGGAAGCAGAGTGTCTCCCAGGACTGGAAGCAGAGTGTCTTCAGGACAGGAAGCAGAGTGTCTTCAGGACAGGAAGCAGAGTGTCTCACAGGAGAGGAAGCAGAGTGTCTCCCAGGACAGGAAGCAGAGTGTCTTCAGGACAGGAAGCAGAGTGTCTTGAGGACAGGAAGCAGAGTGTCTTGAGGACAGGAAGCAGAGTGTCTTGAGGACAGGAAGCAGAGTGTCTTGAGGAGCGATGACTCTGAGCTCCGTGGGGGCTTGCTGCCTCAGCCCGGAGGCCGGAGAGGCTCGCCGGATCAACGATGAGATCGAGAAGCAGCTCCGCCGCGAGATGAGAGACTCCAGACGGGAATACAAGCTGCTGCTGCTCGGTGAGGGACGAAGAAATACTCCTACTGCACAAAATACTGCGTTCAAAATGTTTAAAGTATTAGAAAATACATGTACTTACAGACAAACTCACATCACTACATATGTTATACTATCGGACGATTATTACTGATGCATCTACATGTTGTTGCTCATTTTAAATATTTAATTTCCTGTTTTTATATCATTGCATTCATTTATAAAATAATTGTTTATGTAAAATCCTAATCTGTAATATAGGAACTATAGATGTTACATAATAATAATAATAATAAATAACTATATTTAAAACACTTTTCATACAAGAGATGAAGCTCAACAAAATAAATACATATCTCATGTAAATAGACAATAAAAGGGAGTGGAAACTGAAATATTTGAGCTAAATTGAAAACAGACAATTAAATGAGATAAATAAGTAGATTTAGACTGATTAATGTTCCAATAATACACTGTGTATATGATTAATATAACTGTATTTGTATGCAAAAGACAACGAGACACAGATGTTCCATCTTCTTAAAATGTTTCTGTGACTCTCAAAGCGTTTGTTAACTTCTCTCACCGACGTTTTCAGCCGCTGTTCCTGTTTACGTTGAACCATCGTCTGCTAACAGCCGACTCACTGAACTGAAGTCAAGATATCTTCTCTCCTCACATCTTTAATGTTCCAGAGATACACCACCGGGCAGCTACACCACTGAAGCATGTTTAACGAATGTTTATGACGTCTTTGAACAGACGGCGCATGCGAGCGGTCGTCCTCCTGCCTCCAACTCTTCTGTTGTGCAGTAAAGTTGCCAGATTTGAGCTTTAGGTGTTAATTTGAAGAGATTTGAATCTCTGCTTCTCATTTTGCAGCTTCTGGCTCCTTAAATACATTCAGCTTGGTCGGGTTCTTCTAGTTCAGCCTTTTACCGGCAGACACCGTTAACGTGACAAAATGCTGCTTGTAGAACTTGACTCAAGTATAAACATCAGACCGACGAGACGAAACCCAGACGATGATTATGAATGCAGCGCGAGTGCAAGACTGCAGAAGAACTCGACGTAGCTCTTCTCTCTGCAACACATCGGCGCGTTCGTGAGCAGGATGTTGTGCATCTGTTGGGGTCTTAGGAACTGGTGAGAGTGGGAAGAGCACCTTCATCAAGCAGATGAGGATCATCCACGGCCGCGGCTACTCCGACGAGGACAAGAGAGGCTTCGCCAGGCTGATCTACCAGAACATCTTCACGGCCATGCAGGCCTTGATCCAGGCCATGGACGCCCTGCAGATCTCCTACAAGTACCAACACAACCAGGTAGACCGCGCTGTGTCTGTCTCTGCTTCACACGCTGTTCAACAGGAGAGTGTTCGTGCTTCACGGTTATCGAGTACCGATACCCAGACATAGTTCCAATACCCATAATATTTAGTATGCCAGAAAGGTATTCATGTCAAATGCAGTATGCCAAAAAACACCAGGACGTCCTCCTGCACCCAGTCACAGTCTGCAGTCCTCAAACCAGCACAGGAAGCCCAACATACGTCACATCGACTGAGCCGCAGAGAGCACCGACAGCCTGATGACTCCTCATTGACCGCTCAATAACAGTGGAACTCATCCTGTCAGATCCAGATGACGGCTGCATGCAGCTTTCAGACCACGTTCAGACAGCTGAAGACGTCCCGTACGCGTCCTTCACTGTACGATGTCAGACTAATTGCCTACAATGTGGAGTTAAATATAACATCACAGACACATTCTACAAGATGTGCTGTTTGTGTTGAAACAGGAAGTGACTCATGTCTGGTTTCAGGACTCAACATGGGGTTAGGGTTACACTTCAGCCTCTTGTGGCCAAAATGAGTACTACAACAACATACACTTCTCTGTTCACGTGGCAACACTTTTCTCCTTACTCGTTTCACAGATTACATTTTTATTACACATTATCCTGCAAAACCTTGGTTTTCTCACACAAAAAAACTAATTCGTACTTCCTCTCAGGGCTTCCGTACCTTCATCATCTGTAACGTGATTTAAACCCGGTGACATCAACACGTCCCTGATCTTTCACAACACTACAATAGCACAAATATGACGTCATACATCCATCTGTATATCTGTCGTTCAGGCAAACGGCAGCATTGTCGGCGGCGTCGATGTGGTGCGGGTGACCACGTTAACCAGCCCTTACGTGGAGGCCATCCAGAGCCTGTGGACCGACCCGGGGATTCAGGAATGCTACAGTCTGAAGAGGAAATACCAGCTGTCAGACTCTGCTGAATAGTGAGTGTGAACAGAAGCCGTGACTCCTCAGACACTCAAAAATGCTCCAGTGCTTCATCTGCCTGCTGTCTGTTTAATGCACTCAGAAGGCTCAGTGTTGCTCCATTTAAGGTTGTTGACTGAAGTTTAAATTCTCCTCCCTCTGACCGCTTTCCATCTTCTTGACTCCGTCCTCCTGTTTCAACAGCTTCCTGAATGACGTACACAGAATTTCTGATGCTTCTTATCTGCCAACCCAGCAGGACGTCCTGCGGGTCAGGGTGCCCACCACGGGGATCCTAGAGTACCCCTTTGACCTGGAGAACGTGGGCTTCAGGCGAGTGTTTCAGGCCGTCGTCAGGTTTCATGAAGCAGATTTACCTTTGGGTAAAATGTGTCAGGTGTAGCATTAAAGCATGGCAGGGTTAGGGTTAGGGTTAGGCCCTAAACACCAGGAGTAATACTGTAAAGTGTTGATATGACGATGTGTTTGAATCTGTGGCTGCAGGATGGTGGATGTGGGCGGCCAGCGCTCGGAGAGGAGGAAGTGGATTCATTGTTTTGAGGCAGTCACTTCGATCATGTTCCTGGTGGCGATCAGCGAGTACGACCAGGTCCTCGTCGAGTCCACCAAAGAGGTGAGACGCCGACGAAATAAACTACCAGCTGATCTCCACCGATAAGGGATGTTGTGTCATTTAGAGCCAAAACGGTTTAGGTGGAGATGACGACCTAGAGTTCGAGTGGAGCACTCGTCTGGTTTCTCCTCCTGGACACACTGATAAACCTTTGAAGCAGTGCGCATAGTTCACCTGCAGGGGGCGCTCTTTAGTCACTCTGCTCAACAAAGTGAACCTCTCACACAGACGATCACTGCTGAAGTCCTGCTGCGTGACGCGATGTGTGACTCCATAGCTCTGCTCATGCTCAGGTGTTTGTGTGTCTCAAAGAACCGCATGGAGGAAAGCATGGCTTTGTTCCAGACCATCATAACCTCCGGGTGGTTCCACAAGTCCTCAGTCATGCTGTTCCTCAACAAGATAGATTTACTGGAGGAGAAAATCCTGCACTCGCATCTGGTCGACTACTTTCCTGAATACGATGGTGAGAGGAAGCGAAACATGCAGCCGAGCATGCTGGGACTTCTGTTTTGAGTATCTTATAGTCGTCTAATCAAACAGCTATCTGTTGTTGGTTCACTTAGAATTGATGAGTCTATAAAAGGGACACTAGGTATTATTTTTAAAGAAGAAAAGTTGAATAGTTCAGCAATAAAACAACCTGGTTTCAGAACATCAGCTGGTTTAATGTGCCGTCTCTGCCCTGGTCTCCTTCCACCAGGTCCCCAGAGGGACGTCAAGGCAGCGCAACAGTTCATCTTGGACAAGTTCGTCAGTCTCAACCCCAACGAGAAAAGAATCATCTACTCCCACTTCACCTGTGCCACCGACACCAACGACATTCGCTTCGTCTTCAGAGCGGTGAGGGACCACATCCTGTGCAGCTACCTGATGGACTACAGGTTCGCTTAAAGGAAGCCGGTGCTGCTGCTGGAGGTCATCGGCGGTGAACCTCACGCAGGACATTGAGAAGCTACAGAGCTTTCGATCAAAGGACCCTTTGAAGATGGATCGAGCTGTGATGAAGTGTCCTGATGAATTAAACTGCCTGAGTGAGGAGTCAGAGATCAAGAGGAGGATGGACATTGAACTGATTGCTGTGGTACAACAGGTAATGGCTACCGTTCATAATATATGTTGACAGCATGCATCAGTGGGGCCATTACGTGTGTCACTCCAACGATAAGGGACTTCTGTAGGTCTCAGACTACACAGCACGCCACCTTCACTACACGGAAACCCCACCTCACTACATGTGTAACATACTTTACTACCCAACACCACACTTTACTGCATTCACTCACACTTTACTGCATTCACTCACACTTTACTGCATTCACTCACACTTTACTGCATTCACTCACACTTCACTGCACCCTGTGAGATAACGTCCAGGATTAACAGTACTTTACACCAAAGTTTACAAGTACACAAAAAAAGTGTAAGTGGAGCACAATGTAGACAACAAACTTATACAATCAGCACCCTGTACCAATATCATATGATGTCATTCAATAGCAAATGAAGCTTTGAGATCAGACTTTGAGATCAGACATCGTGAATCAAAGATCCACAGATCTAAGAAAGAAAATCTGTTCTTGAATAAAAAGCATTTCCCCAAAAGGTTTGGTGTGATTTAAACATGTTTGAGGTTACCTACACAACCAACAGATGTCTAAAGAGTCGACTGTTCTGGTCGGATACACTCATCTCCAGAGTGTGCGGCTCTCTGTACAGAGATCGGCGTGTTAACACACACACACACACACACACACACACACACACACACACACACACACACACACACACACACACACACACACACACACACACACACACACACACACACACACACACACACACACACACACACACACACACACACACACACACACACACACACACACACACACACACACACACACACACACACACACACACACAGTTCCCAGCAACTGAGAAGGAAACTACGAAAACTTCCTGGATATTGAGGTGTGTTGTTGCAGTGTTTGTTCAAGTGCAAACTGTAACAGACACTGTTCATTTACTGCCACTAGACACCTTCACTCACTCTCTCCTGCAACAACTACGACGCATCAGTGATATGCATCAGTGATATGCATCAGTGATATGCATCACTGATGCATATCACTGATGCATATCACTGATGCATATCAGTGGAAACAGATCAGGAATCCAGGTTCAGGAGATGAACAATTCCCACTACAAAAAGGGAAACCAGAGTCCTTGAGCACACGGTCATACATGAGCACATGAACAGAGGTTTGTGAGATTTGCCGTGGACGGACAGACAGGCTCACAAACGCTTATTGGCGGAGATGATAAAGTAAAAACGTCGGCTTAAAAGACGAGGCACAGAGACGTTTACGCTGGTTCTTCTGTCGGCTAATATAAAGGTTGTAAATGTGTTGTATGAACTAATGCTTTGGTAAGTGTCTGACAGACCGGAGCGGTACGAGTTAAACTCCACCTTCATGCAAACAGACAGCAGATACATGAAACTCAACTCCAGTCGTTCTGTGTGTAAATAAATGTGGTTTATTCTGTTAACAGTCGAACACGAAACATTTCAGTGCAAATATTCTAAATACCTCGAGTACACTTGTTCTACATCACAGAAACAAACCACTGTTGAGTCACATTGTGTTTGGGACTCTTTATATTCAGCGTTTAAATAGAATAGTGAGGAAAAGCTGCCCTGCTTTCAGGAAGTCTTCAAACAACAGCCAGGGTGAGCTAGAGTCAGTCATCAGTCTAACATATCATCCTCAGAACAACACGTTCTAACACCATCACCTGTCTGAGCAGGCGGGGAAATAAATAACATTAAAAACACATTCTTCTTCACGCTGTGCTGCAGATGAGCAGCACCGTTAAAACAGCTCAGCTCGGGTTCAGTTACCAGGAAGTGCAGGACATGACAAGTTAGCATAACATCCAGAAATCACAATTTTAGAGGCTTAAAACAAGCTATAGATCCATCTACAGACACACGTTTGATATGTTTATATGAAGCGCTTGAAGAGATAAATAGTATGGTGAGGAAAAGGTGCCCTGCTCAGAGGCACTTTCAGGAAGTAGAGCGCTTCGTCTTCAAAAAACTGCAGTTTGAATTCTGCATTTTAAATAAGTGTCACACGTCGTCATTCTATATTTACTGGACGCATTTCTAACACACATGTCTGCATACATGAAGACGTGCAGCCTTGTGTTTCAGCGTTAGTATCAAATGAGGGATCATCAGATTATGCTAAGCTAACTGACGTTATTTACTCGTTCAGTCGAACACTAATGGCGTTACTTGTTGCATCAGGAGGTCTGTTGTTACTCTTGTGAACAGTAACCTTTAACTCTGACATCACGATTAATAAACATAAAGTCAGACAGTAATCCATCGGAGTGGTGCTTCCATCAATAGTTTGGCTTCTTTCTTCGTCTCCTGGAGGTGAAAAGTGATGGTGCTGCTGAACCGCGTGTCCACAGCTTAAAGAGGGTTTAGATCTCCGGCACAGGTTCTCTCCAGGATTCACTTCTTGTAACGTGTGCCGGAAGAAACATCCAGCAGGGGTCGCTCTTCAAATTCTCTTTTTTTAAACCCACGAAGAGCAGATTCCTCCAGCGTGTGATACAAAGTCAAACAGTCTTCTTCAAATCGGACTTACATCGTGAAGACCTCACCGATCCGGATCCATCGTGAAGACCTCACCGATCCGGATCCATCGTGAAGACCTCACCGATCCGGATCAATCGTGAAGACCTCACCGATCCGGATCCATCGTGAAGACCTCACCGATCCGGATCCATCGTGAAGACCTCACCGATCCGGATCCATCGTGAAGACCTCACCGATCCGGATCCATCGTGAAGACCTCACCGATCCGGATCCATCGTGAAGACCTCACCGATCCGGATCCATCCTGAAGACCTCACCGATCCGGATCCATCCTGAAGACCTCACCGATCCAGTCGGGTCCACGTGCTGCTCTGCATTAACTACCAACGTGCCTTTGAGCAAGGCGCCTCAGACCGTGAGTGGTTTGGTTGAAGCGACGTAATCATTCTGACGCTGTGGGAATAATTAACAAAAGTTGAATTATGAATCATAATATAAACTGATTTACTGAAGAAGAAGAAACAGAACGTTTTTGTTTTCTTACATTTTGTTTTTGACGGCGTTTCAGGAAACCGACTCCAGCGGCCAGGACCAGTGAGACGAAGACGACCAACGGGATCAGAACGTTTAGATGAAGCCGACCACCTGATGGTGAAACAAAGGAGACTCTAAATGGACATCATTTACTAAATAACTAGAGGTTGAAGTCTGGGTACCATCTCGACTCTATTAACGCTGAAGAGTCTTCATTCTCTCCTCAAAGGTTTTCTCACCTGCATCGGTCTCGTCGGTCTGATCTGGATCTGGGAGACTTTTGGTATAAAACTCCGTCGTCGAGGTTTTATCAGATTCTGGTGCTGAAAAAACACAAGATTAAAGAAAGAGGATTATAGTCGGCAGAAAGTGCTGACTAAACAATCCTTAAAGGTTCAAAGATCTTGAGCCTATAGAAAATACACAGAGAGACTCACACACACGTACTCACCAACAACGAGCTGGACCACCGACTGGTCCACTGGGCTGTTTAACTTGGGGATGAAACATCGGTATCTTCCTTGGTCGGCCAGCGTGACGTTGGAGATCTTGAGCGAGATGTTTCCGTCTTTCAGCTCGTCCGTGAACAGCGCCGTCCTCCTCACGTACGACCGGATCTTCATGTCTGGGATCTCTTGCCGCTGCCTGTAGAGGTGCACGTACTCCACCCGGCTCAGCGGATCCGCGGGGTCCGGCTTCAGGTCGGGCAACGACCACTCCACCGTCAGACCCTCCACGTTGAACTTAGGCTCCAGGTGGCACGGCAGGATGACGTCGTCGCCCAGGATGGCCACGATTGGCTGTCGTGACCCAATCACCTGAGGTTGATCTGGGAAAACACGGCGGAACGAGTTTGAACTACTTTATCTCAACTTCAGAACGACTCACCAGACTTCCAGGACTGAGAACATCAGACGCTTATTGTACTTCAGTATTTATATCACGGTTGAGTCTTTAAGAACCTTCTGGTGAGTGAGCAACAGTCCAAAACCCAAAGATACTCATTCAAATAGAGCTGCAGAGAAACAAACTACTAAGAAGCTTTTCTGCATGAATTGAAAACAGTTCAGATGATTCTCCGTCTGTTTCAGCTCTGTGTTTTTAGTGAAAATGAGGGATTGTGATTTTGCAGAGTCATGATGATTTAGTGACCACGAGTCATCACTTTGAGCAACATTGTGAGAACAACATCTGATTAAGAGGAACAAGACACATGACTGGAAAACATCAGCAGCGCGACCTTAGTGTGGTAATAAATAAATAAAAAATAAATAAAATCACAAGTTAACCCCGTGTTTCTACGGTGGCCCTGAACAGATGCTGTGTTATGGAACAATAGGAGCTTCATATATACACACACTTCCTGTTCCTGATAACAGTTTAACCGTCCTGCTTATCTGTTTGGATGAGTTCCCTAAATTTGTTTTTGAATTTGCTGACTTCCAAAACATGTCTCTACTTGTCCAATAGACAGATTTCAATACACAGACGCATATTAAAGTTATTCCTTCTGGAGAGGTCTAGACAGCTCCGTCAGGGTGCATTTCTGCTCTGAGTCACTTATTGAAGCAGCCATCATCAGTAAAAATGTTTACATCCACTTAAACATAGACAATGGCAGAAGTTCAGTCTTAGTGTTACTGGATCTCAGTGCTGCATTAGACACGGTCGGCCATGCCATACTCCTAGAAAGACTAAACATCTGGGTGGGACTCTCTGGCACAGCACTTAACTGGTTTGAATCCTACTTGAAGGACCGAGAATACTTTGTGTCTGTGGCTCATTACACATCAGAGCTGACTAAAATGACATGTGGTGTTCCCCAAGGTTCAATACTGGGGCCTCTTCTGTTCAACATCTACATGCTTCCACTAGCTCAGATTATGGAAAACAACAAAGTGTGTTATAATTATGCAGACGACACACAAATCTACATAACTATGTCACCAGGGGACTATAATCCCATACAAGGGCTGGGTAACTGCATTGAACAAACCAACATCTGGATGTGCCAGAATTTTCTTCAATTAAACAAAGATAAAACAGAAGTAATTGTTTTTGGTACCAAGGACGAACAATTGAAAATCACCGCTCAGCTTCAGTCACTGATGTTAAAACCCACAAACCAAGCCAGAAATCTAGATGTAGTTATGGATTCAGACCTCAACCTGAACAGCCATATCAAGACAATTACAAAATCAGCCTACTATCACCTGAAGAATATATCAAGGATTAGAGGACTTATGTCTCAACAGGATGTGTAAAACTTGTCCACGCATTTATCTTCAGCAGACTGGACTACTGTAACGGTGTGTTTACAGGTCTCTGTAAAAAGTCCGTCAGAAAGCTGCAGCTGATTCAGAACGCTGCAGCTCGAGTCCTCACTAAGACCAGGAGGGTGGATCACATCACTCCAGTTCTGAGGTCTTTGCACTGGCTTCCTGTCCAACAAAGAATTGACTTTAAAATCCTGCTGTTGGTTTACAAAGCACTGAATGGTTTAGGGCCAAAATACATCTCTGATCTGCTGCTACCTTATGAACCATCCCGACCCCTCAGGTCGTCTGGGACCGGTCTACTTTCTGTTCCCAGAGTCAGAACTAAACATGGAGAAGCAGCGTTCAGGTTTTCTGCTCCACATATCTGGAACAAAGTCCCAGAAAGCTGCAGGTCTGCTGAGACCCTCAGCTCATTTAAATCAAGATTGAAGACCTTTCTGTTTGCTGCTGCCTTTAATTGAACCACGTTCAATTCATATATTAATCAATTTCCTGCATTTCTGCATTTTACTACTGTATTTTATTTCTTGCACTGTTTTTTAACGTTTTAATGAATGTTCTTAATTGTTTTTAAATCTCCTTTTCTTTTGCCTTATGTTTTGATGCTTTTAATGGTTTTATGTGAAGCACTTTGAATTACCTTGTTGTTGAAATGTGCTATACAAATAAACTTGCCTTGCCTTGCCTTAAGAAAATGAAACTTAAAAACTGCAACTTTTCTCTTTCCTCGTGTTGTTCCGTTATAATGTCATTATTTAGTTTATTGTAATGCTGTTCAGCATTCCAACTGTTGTTCTTCGAATCTTTATTCAACTTCTTCTATTTCTTCCGACGCACCGCTTCTTCTCCTTCATTTTTTAAGCTACAGAAACCATTCAACGATCAAAATGTTCAGCTCTTTCACCAGAGGGGTGCTATGACTTTTCATATTTCTAACCTTTAAACTATTTGAATTATTAAGCTTTATATTGTCAATGGGATCTCTATGGAGAATATTTACAAATCCTCTTAAACTTCTTCAACTTTCAAATCCTTCAACTTCCTCATACTTTCAGCTACAGACACCATTTCAACTTTCAAATGTTGAGAAAACCCTCAACTATTGCCACGTGATTCAGCTTTTTGATATCTTTTAAACTTTTTGAACTGCAGCAATTTAACTTTTATGATTTTTCAGCCCTTTTCTGACTTTATAATGGGTGTGTATTGCGCAGCTTAGAGTGCGTGATGTCACCGCTAGAGTGAAGAGCAGCTTGAGATTCTTGTGGGAAAAACATTTGTATTTTGCCACTGTGTCCACAATCTTCACTCTTCATGCATAATGTCTGGATGGAGAAGTAGCTGATATTGTCCTTGTCGTAGAAAAATTACTGTGGAATCCCACAGATGCCAAACCAACTTTCTGCTCCATAGAGACCAATGTTAAATTTTGCATAAAAAAAACATCTTCCACAGAACACGGTACCCCATTTCTCTCTCTCTCTCTCTCTCGCCCCATGGATTAACTGTATTTACAAATGAATGCTCTTACTAATACTGAAACTACTGCTGCTGCTGATATAGCATTACTACTATAAATGTTGCTACTATTATCAATATTATTACTACCACTTTTACTTATACGACAACTGCTACTAATGCTACTAAAAGTAGTAATCCTATTACAGCTGTTACTATGACTACTGATACTACTTCTAATTACTAATACTTCTACTACTAATAATACTTCTAACTTCGACTACAAATATCACCACTACTAGTACTTATTCTAATGCTACTAATACTTCTGCTAATCATACTTCTACTACTACAAATATCAACACTGACGAATTTATTTAAGCCACAGAAACTGTTCAAATATCAAAATGTTCAGCTCTTTCAGGAGTATTCATATTTGTAACTTTTTGAATTATTAAGCTTTTTGCAATTTGTTTTTGAATTGGATATCTATTTTCAGCAATTCTAGTTATTATTGATTTCAGACGTTACGTTGCGATTAATTTAGCAAAATGTAACATTTTGCTAAATTATTCGTGGCATATCCGTGAATCAGTGGGTAAATAGTTTGTTTTATTGTAACATGCTTCATTCCGTTATTATAAATGAAATATATAGAAAGAGACAATCCCATTGATAGTCCTGTTAAGTTCTGTTGTCGGTTCGTTGCAGTTTAACGGGACTGAGAGGCTGATAAACAGACGGAAACACAGACACATGATATCTCCTAAAGAATGAAGAGAACAAACCCGGAGCTCACCTCTTAAAGCCGTGTTACCGGGAACAAAGAGCGTGAAGAGAGAACACGTCCAGAGGAGCGCGGAGCCGCGGAGGTGACGCATAAAAGCAGCCGGTAGAAGCGCGAGGAGCCGGTAGTGAGCTCCAGCGGAGCCGCGAGTCTGAGTACTGAGGCCGTGTGTGTGCGACAGCTCCTCATATTCCACTACTGACGCAGTGTGCGGTGTACGTTTTCCATGACGTCATGGCGCAAACGACGCACGTTGGACAGTTGCCAGGTTTCACCCTTTGCTTTACGATGCAACACACCTCCAAGCTCATAAAACAAAAGATGAATCTCATGAGTAATCATCACGTGACTGTTAAAAATAAACAGAACTGTGATATAAATACAAGTAGATACATACATGTGAGTACATATGAATATATTTATAAAGTATGTGAATTGTAAACAAATGAATAAGTGTTGATTGGGTAATAAAATGTGATATATTCATATATTTACGACAGAGACTTCCTCTTATTGTCTGTTTACACGATGCTTTATAAATACAGCTCGACTGTCATATGTTATTATAACCAAAGAGGTTAAATACATTTTATTGAGTTTATGTTACTTTACATGAATTAAGAGCAAACCACCAAATCAGTGAAAAATAAATAAATAAAATACATACAAATAAAATCCTGAGTAAATTATACTTATAAACCAAAATAAAAAAATACATTAAATAAAATAATAATTAAAATACTTAAAATAATGCAACTACTTTATCCCAAAGCTGTCTTTCCAGCTCTCTGTCACATGATCACATCAATGTAACGTCAGTCATATTGTCATTGCGTGGTGTATGACTCATCTATTTAGTGACTCAGCAAGAACAGTGAAAACCTAAAAACATGGAATAATAAATAAACAGAAATGTGATTTTGTATCTCCAGTGATGATGGAGGTGAAGAGCCTTAAACCTGATGTAGACTGATCATCACCCCGTCGTCGAAACAAAACAGAATATCTGCTGCGTCCCAGCAGAGAAAGTGAAATAAAGATTATTTACTTATCAGACCGAAACAGCCTGAAACCCAAAATTTAAAAGAATTAACAGAGAAAAGCAGCAAAGCCTCAGAGAAGCAGAGAATGTTTTACTGATTTTAAAAGTACATTTATATTCGTAGGAATGTCTTTTCAAAAATAATAACTTTTTATTCATAGAGCACCTTTAAAAACAGAGTTTACAAAGAGCTTTGAGAGACAAAGCAGCAAAACAATCACAATAACAGAAGCTCAGTGAGACAGAACGTCAACAAATACAAATAACACAGAAAAGCGACGACGTCACATGAAAGCCGGTCTAAAGGGTTCATATCCCTTCAGCTCTGGATGCTCTATTCTCTTAGCGTTGACCTATTTCACTCTTGGACACATTGCGCAATTTTCACGAAACACAGACGTCTTCGTCCGTCCTCGTATTTCAGCCAATCGGTGAGCTTTCATCAGTCTGACTGTTCAAGAGGAAAGAGACAGCAGCAGGAAGCGCGTGGCCTCTGTGACGTACACGTCAACTTCAGGTGTGATAGAAAGCAACGAGCCAGTCAGTCAGTCATCAGTCAGTCATCAGTCAGTCACCATGGCGATGTTAACTCTGTGCGCTGCCGTTGGTGAGTACTGAATTGAGCCTTAACGCTTCTCTGCATCCTTGTTTCTGCATCTCGTAATAACTGCATGAAACTCAAGCAACTGCTGCTGACGATCCTCACTCTTTACCTTGTTTACATTTTTAGCATTTTGCATCTTTGCAACTTGTTTTTTTCCCCACTAGTGATACACCAAATGCTAAATAATATATTTTCTGTTGGGACCACAAAGAGAACAACAACAACAACTCCGCCAGATGTTTGTCTCTCACAGTGTCTGCAGAGACGAGCAGCAGCTTCACCTTCAAAATGTAACTTGTTGTTGTGGTTTCTGCTGACAGCAGCTACTTCCACACGGTTGCTGGTGGGCAACCTGTGAAGCTCTGGTTGCATCATCGTGGAGTATTCTGTATTCTGTGTATTGTTGTTAACAAAGCTGCTGGGTTCAGAACTGACGCCTGCAGAGAAGCTTCAGTGTTTGTTGAGAAGAACATCCGTAGTGAAAGAAAGCTGCCGAGCGGGCGCTTGTTTTCTGCTGAGGTGGTGAAACGATGTAAATCTGTGTTTTCTTGCAGCCGCTCTGAGAGTTCTGCCCGACAGATCTCAGTTCTTCCAGTACGAGTCCGTCTCTCTGAGCTGTGGGCAGGAGGGCAACTCTGCTGCCTGGAGGGTGAAGAGGAACACATCCACCAGTGTACACCAAGAGTGTTCCTCAGAGAGACCCAACGACTCCCACTGCTTCATCCACGACCTGTACCCACTCGACAACGGGGCGTACTGGTGTGAGTCTGCAGCAGGAGGGTGCAGCGACGCCGTCAACATCACGGTGACCGGTGGGTTCAGACACAAAGACAGTGATTCAGACCAGAGGTCCACCTCCACACGTTCTTCTCTGACGGGCTGAACAAACAGAGGTCTCTGGTCACCATAGTTGGAGAACGCTCAGTGTCTGACATGCCAAAACAAGTCGTCAACCTCCAGGTCTGAAAAGAGAAGCCGATGCTGCATTCTCTCTAGTGTCCACCAGGGGGCGACTCCTCTGGTTGTATCGAAGTCTATAGAAAATGACTCTACTTCTCTCTTGATTTATTCCCTCAGTAAACATTGTAAACATGAGTTTATGTCTCAATCTCTAGTTTCAAGTCTTCTTCAATACAGCATGATGTTCATTTAGTACATTATGGTCCATTTAGAGTCACACAGACCATAAAGCAGGGGATGCTTTAGGGCGGGGCTTACTGTGATTGACAGGTTGCTTCCACGACGTTGTCGGGTCTGAGAGTTGCCCGTGGTTTTGTCTTACAACTTTAACTTTTAGAGTTTCTAGTTGCACAAGACCAAGATGGCGACGGCCAAAAACAAGACAACGCTACAAAACGTTGTTAATTGTCGGCGGTTTCTGTAGAACGGACTTCTGTTCGGACTCCAAGGTGCTTGGAGGAGGTAACGAGTCGAGAAGAGGAACCACGCTGGATCTTAAGTTGTTCTGTAGACTTCACGTCTTGCTGGAGCTTTGACCTCTTCAGGTGAACTGTCTCCTTGTCTCGTCTCTCAGCTGGACCTGTGATCCTGGAGATTCCCGTCCTCCCGGTGACGGAGGGAGACGACGTGAGTCTCCGCTGCAGAACCAAGCCGACCTCCAACCTCACAGCCGATTTCTATAAAGACGGCGTCCTCATCGGGAGCAGCTCCGCAGGAAACATCAGCGTCCCCGCTGTCTCTCAGGCCGATGAAGGACTCTACAGGTGTGCCGTCTCTGGAGCCGGAGGATCTTCAGAGAGCTGGCTGACTGTCAGAGGTGAGGGCAGCCAATAGTCTGAGATTTATCCAGAGTGTGTTCAGCACAAAGACAGCCAGCCGCAGAGGCAGCAGTCTGTTTGCATCGAGGCCAACCTGTGGTATTTCTGTTGTGAAGCAGGCCGCCCTGAGCCGCCGGACTCCCCCCTCGCAGGCTTTCTGCTTCCTGTGGTGGGCGCCTGCCTCTCGCTGGTGCTGCTGGTGCTGCTGGTGCTGCTCTGCCTCTGGAGGAGGCACAAAGGTCAGCAGCCTGCTTTCATGTCACCGAACGAACCCTCTCAACATTCTGCTGTTTCAGCGATGCTTCTGTCGAGGAGGTCGGAACGTGCTGAGCGATGAAGTTTGTTGTTGGACTTGGAAACAAGTGAAATCAACAGCAGATTGATTCTGCTGCAGGAGGCCACGGCGAGCAGTCAGCCGCTGCAGGAAGAGGCTTCAAACTGCAGCCAACACATTCAGATTCACTCACAGGGTGTTCTGCTTTCTGAAAAAAAGGAGAAATGATGTTTAACAATGAAACGACATCTACAAAAACAATTCTAGAACAGGTTATTCCTGTCCCTGTAGACACGGACTTGTTGAAGCTAAAGACAAGTTTTCATATTAAACGGAGCAGCTGTGCTTTGTGCTCGTGACCTCAGCCCACCAGCTGTAAACTGGGAGCAGATCTGTCAGCAGCCTTCACAGTAAAGACTTCAGTTTAAATGATGACGCTGTATGCACAGAAAAGGACAACATGCTGTCAAGTAACATCTGTCTGCCCACAGATGATGGACAGACAGATGTGGAATCAGAGACACATTCACACCATGTCAGTGTCTGTGATTTATTTATGACACGTAAACATGTTTTCAAACTGTTGCTGCAGGCAGAGTCGACCCTGATGTGTCGTACACGGACGTCACCATCACACAGGAAGCACAGACGAACAGGATCAGAGGTACAAACTCATATTTATTAATAATAATAACAACAACAATAACAACAATAACAATAACAATAACAATAACAATAATACTACTAATAATAATAACAACAATAATAATAACACCAACAATAATAATAACAACAACAACAATAATAATAATAATAATAATAATAATACTAATAATAACAATAATAATAACAATAATAATAATAATAACAACAACAATAATAATAACACCAACAATAATAATAACAACAATAATAATAATAACAATACTAATAATAACAACAATAACAATAATAATAACAATAACAGCAGCTGATAAAAAATACGTTAAAATAAACAAGCCGATGAACCTCAAATATTCATATTCCATAAATAACAGTGTAAATCTGGAACACACTGGGTCCTGTGTGTTTGTTCTTATCTGCCTGGAGACGGAAGTCCCGCCCTCTCTACGCTCCTATTGGTCCGTTTCTGTGTCCATAGATCTCGTCACCATGGTTACATAGTAAACGAAACAGTCGGCATTCCCTCATTCCTTGATCTCATCAGCTGACCCAGTTTCTATTGTCATTGCATTGAAGTGACGTCATGTGTTTAATAATAGCACAATGCATGGAAACAAAACACAGAAAGACAAATATGATGAATGTAAAACAAACCAACAGAACGTCATCTTGTCCTTTGTGTTGTTCGCTTCAAGCATCAGAGCCTCGCGCTGCCTCCTGATCTTTAGTTCTACATTTGATCATCAGAGAGGAAGATAATCGTGCTTCTGATGCAGGTGTCTGGTTTCATGACAGCATTTAAAGCATCAACGCAGACACGCCTGTTAATATCTCTCAACAACGCGTCACAGTTTAAGGGGATTCGCTCCTTTGTTCTGTTTCCTGGTTGCAACAGTGTAACGTTCATGTGTGTGGGAATCGAACACATGGTGTTTCTATTGTTCTTCCTCCACAGACGCGGCCGCTGCTCCGACCTTCTACTCAACAGTGAAACCAGGAAACACCTGAAGGAGACGCGCAGCGTGTCAATCTGTTCTGTTATGAAACAGGAGAAGCGGTGCATTGTGGGGGTTTTAAAGGAAACTGAAGGTTTGAAGTTGACTTTTCGAGTCAAACCTGCATCAAGAAGAGATTAAAGTCTTATTGGTCAAATAAACACTCAGTTTCATCGTCTAAATATAATGTGTCAGCTGTAAATTATGAAATCAATCTGTTCAATGTTAAAATATTTAAATGTCAGACGCGGATATCAGAATTCATTTTTTTAGTTTCAAACTTTGCTGAAAAAAGAAAAGCCGACTGAATAACAGCGACAGGCTTTTATCAAACACGTTTATTGTTCAAAGAAAATCACATTCATTCATCATTCATGATCAACATATCGCTGTCAGGATGATTCTCTTCTTCAGCGACAAAACACATCAAAGAGCAAACAGACACACATCACAAAGAAGTCTTTCAGGAACAAACTGTCAATAATAACCCTTTATTTCTGTTTCTATCGTCTGTATGCACATCAGTCAGGGTGCAGCTTTAAATGCGAAACATCTGTTTGAGTTTCTGTCCTGCGGTGATTAAAAAATACTTTAAGAAGGAAAGTATTTGGCCTGACATCAGAGATGACCCTGAGAAGTATTTGTGTGTAATAAAACAGGTACTTCCTGTTTCCTCTATTCACACACACTGAAACACACCTTCCCCTGAGTCAGCACTATTATATTTAAACTAGGAACCTGCTGCAGGAGGAAATAGAATAATATAACTGCTGTTCAGATAAGTTTAACACTTCAAACATCAGATCCGTGACTCTGCAATGAGCTCATCAGACATCACAAAGAAGCTGATATTTCCCTGAAAACGTTCCTGAGTCATCCAGCCGCTCGTCTCTGGTTTCATGTGAGCTGATGCAGTGAAGAGAAGTCAGACTCTGGGGAACAACAGCCATCATGTGACTGTGATGAGAAACGTCCTGCAGCATCTTCATGAAGCAGCTTAGTAAGATACTCCGTTCATACATCAGCACCAGTCCTACTGATGGATCACCGGGAAGTTCTGATGAATGTGATAATCATAAACTTATGGTTTATGACCAAACACCTCGAGAACTTATAACATACGTTTGTTTCTATGCATATTAAAAATGAATCAAACTGGACTTTACCTCCTGACAGGTGTCTCCTCTACACCAGGAGGGTGACATGTTCCCAGAGAGACGTGTGCGTTCAGTACCAAGCTCAGATCCATGAATGCAAAACGTTTCATCACAACCGATATAAAGCGTTCAAAACAACAGACGTGCGACATCTGCTGGACAATCCCTGTTATTGCATCTGTGAGGAACTAATGCGTAACCAATGTCAGGTGTAACCAAAGTTAATGATGCGTTCAGGTGTAACCAAAGTAAATGATGCGTTCAGGTGTAACCAAAGTTAATGATGCGTTCAGGTGTAACCAAAGTAAATGATGCGTTCAGGTGTAACCAAAGTAAATGATACGTTCAGGTGTAACCAAAGTAAATGATACGTTCAGGTGTAACCAAAGTTAACGATGCGTTCAGGTGTAACCAAAGTAAATGATACGTTCAGGTGTAACCAAAGTAAATGATACGTTCAGGTGTAACCAAAGTAAATGATACGTTCAGGTGTAACCAAAGTTAATGATGCGTTCAGGTGTAACCAAAGTAAATGATGCATTCAGGTGTAACCAAAGTAAATGATACGTTCAGGTGTAACCAAAGTAAATGATACGTTCAGGTGTAACCAAAGTTAACGATGCGTTCAGGTGTAACCAAAGTAAATGATACGTTCAGGTGTAACCAAAGTAAATGATACGTTCAGGTGTAACCAAAGTAAATGATGCGTTCAGGTGTAACCAAAGTTAATGATGCGTTCAGGTGTAACCACAGTTAATGATGCGTTCAGGTGTAACCAAAGTAAATGATGCGTTCAGGTGTAACCAAAGTTAATGATGCGTTCAGGTGTAACCAAAGTTAATGATGCGTTCAGGTGTAACCAAAGTAAATGATGCGTTCAGGTGTAACCAAAGTTAAAGGATTGTTCTGTTCTGCAGAGCTCGGAGTTCTCACACAACTTGACAGAATCATCAAATAAAGAGTTCAGGTGCAGACGCGTCTGTTTTTATGTTTGATTTTGTTCGTTAAGCACAATTACAATGTTCAACACGTTTATGGACATAAACCCGTTAAAGTGACCCGTCAGAAGAGACGGTCCATTTCAAAGGTCGAGTGAGTGAAAGTGAAACCTGCCCACCAGGTGGCGTGACTCGATCATTGAAGCTGCTGTTCATCAGTTCATTGAGACATTTGTGTGAATGTTTCTCAAGGAAGAAGATTCCCACAGAGCCGGTCTGAATAAACACATCCGAACATGATGCGCTGAACTGTGTTGAGGTTCACTCGTTTCACTGGAACGCTGTCAACTCAGGTGTGATGTCATTCCCAACTCTGACTTACAGAACTTACACAACCTTTCATCTTATACTTTGATTCATGATAGAATAACTGCACAAATGACATCCCATAATCCTCAAAATACAAACGAATGTACAGGTTATCAGAGTAAAGTCATAAATCATAATGCAGCCATATCTATCCATCTATTCCTATAAATCTTTACTTGTATGTATTTATTTTTACATCGATTTATTCATTTTTAAATTTAGTTCCTTACTTCTGGCTGGTAATGTAACTGTGCAGATTGTTACAGGAATAAGAAATGCAAACAATTGTAAAGATTATTGAATAAAGCATGTTTATGGAGGAGGAAAGCTGCCAAAAGAAAATAAACAAAAAATGACTTAATGAATAAATAAATATGCCAAAAGATATACCAAAAACTAATAAAATATACATGTATGCATTTATTAATTGGTAAATTTATATTTCTGATTTTATTTGCCTATTGTTTTTAATATGATTTTTTTGCATTTATTATCCATTTTGTATCTTTTAATTTATAATTTTTTTGTTTTGCCAGGTTCCCTCCTCCATACAATAAGCTAAGAAAAAATACACTATTTTAGAAAAATGGAATAATAAAAATATAAGAATATTGCCTTCGTCACACTTATATTGGCCGATATATCTGCAATGTCACAGGTTGAAGCTCTTCTTCATCATTCCAGGACGAGATCGTCTCTCCTTTTAGCATCAGCTCGAGCTGCAGAACAACCAGAGAGAGAAAGTGTTCAGGGAGTGAGCGTGGCTTCACCTTCTTCCTGCTTTCTACCCGATGTGGCTTCATGGTTGTTGCTGTGACAACCAGCTCTCACTCTTCCCGTCCAGTGAAAACCACGTACCTCCAAATGTGTTGACTTTTAAATGGTACAGTCTTCCACTGAAAACCACAGAATCAAACCCGTCATCAGCCACAAGAGAGGCCGTCGCTCACATGTCAGTGAAACAGGAAATGAAGCAGCCACATGAACAACAAAGACTGGAAACTGTCGAGCTGCTAGTTCAGTGTAATGCTAAAGTAATGCTAAAGTAATGCTAAAGTAATGCTAAAGTAATGCTAAAGGAATGCTAAAGGAATGCTCAAACAGTCCAACACTGACAGGGATTGATTTCTATGACTATATCCTCAGAGGTGTTCTTACCTCGAGCCCTCCTGCAGAACAAGTATATGCACATTATGAGCACGACAGTGTAGAGGACGAACAGCAGGCTGGTACACAGCAGCCTGGGCAGAGACAAGAGAGGAGGAGGAGGAGGAGGAGGAGGAGGAGGAGGAGGAGGAGGAGGAGGAGGAGGGACATCTGTCGGCTGAGGTCCCACTGTGAGGAAGAACAGGAGTTTCAAACATGAAACATAATCACTTCTGATCTCATTCAAATCTTAAATCAAATGTATCTGTTGTTTAATAAAGCCATATCAATACTGTCAACAGGGCGCAACAAGAGGACACAAGCAGCAGAGATCGCTCTCATCACTGTGGTTCTTCTAGTGGAGTTAACGTGATGAAGTGTCCTCTAGGATGCTCTTCTAGTGGAGTTAACGTGATGAAGTGTCCTCTAGGATGCTCTTCTAGTGGAGTTAACGTGATGAAGTGTCCTCTAGGATGCTCTTCTAGTGGAGTTAACGTGATGAAGTGTCCTCTAGGATGCTCTTCTAGTGGAGTTAACGTGATGAAGTGTCCTCTAGGATGCTCTTCTAGTGGAGTTAACATGATGAAGTGTCCTCTAGGATGCTCTTCTAGTGGAGTTAACATGATGAAGTGTCCTCTAGGATGCTCTTCTAGTGGAGACAACATGATGAAGTGTCCTCTAGGATGCTCTTCTAGAGGAGACAACATGATGAAGTGGCCTCTAGGATGCTCTTCTAGTGGAGTTAACGTGATGAAGTGTCCTCTAGGATGCTCTTCTAGAGGAGACAACATGATGAAGTGGCCTCTAGGATGCTCTTCTAGTGGAGTTAACGTGATGAAGTGTCCTCTAGGATGCTCTTCTAGTGGACTTAACGTGATGAAGTGTCCTCTAGGATGCTCTTCTAGTGGAGTTAACGTGATGAAGTGTCCTCTAGGATGCTCTTCTAGTGGACTTAACGTGATGAAGTGTCCTCTAGGATGCTCTTCTAGTGGAGTTAACGTGATGAAGTGTCGTCTAGGATGCTCTTCCAGAGGAGACAACATGATGAAGTGCCCTCTAGGATGCTCTTCTAGTGGAGTTAACTTGATGAAGTGCCCTCTAGGATGCTCTTCTAGTGGAGTTAACGTGATGAAGTGTCCTCTAGGATGCTCTTCTAGTGGAGTTAACGTGATGAAGTGCCCTCTAGGATGCTCTTCTAGTGGAGTTAACGTGATGAAGTGCCCTCTAGGATGCTCTTCTAGTGGAGTTAACGTGATGAAGTGTCCTCTAGGATGCTCTTCTAGAGGAGACAACATGATGAAGTGTCCTCTAGGATGCTCTTCTAGAGGAGACAACATGATGAAGTGTCCTCTAGGATGCTCTTCGAGTGGAGTTAATGTGATGAAGTGTCCTCTAGGATGCTCTTCTAGTGGAGTTAACGTGATGAAGTGTCCTCTAGGATGCTCTTCTATAGGAGACAACATGATGAAGTGTCCTCTAGGATGCTCTTCTAGAGGAGACAACTTGATGAAGTGCCCTCTAGGATGCTCTTCTAGAGGAGACAACATGATGAAGTGTCCTCTAGGATGCTCTTCTAGTGGAGTTAACGTGATGAAGTGTCCTCTAGGATGCTCTTCTAGTGGAGTTAACGTGATGAAGTGTCCTCTAGGATGCTCTTCTAGAGGAGACAACATGATGAAGTGTCCTCTAGGATGCTCTTCTAGAGGAGACAACATGATGAAGTGTCCTCTAGGATGCTCTTCTAGAGGAGTTAACATGATGAAGTGTCCTCTAGGATGCTCTTCTAGAGGAGACAACATGATGAAGTGTCCTCTAGGATGCTCTTCTAGAGGAGACAACATGATGAAGTGTCCTCTAGGATGCTCTTCTAGAGGAGACAACATGATGAAGTGTCCTCTAGGATGCTCTTCGAGTGGAGACAACTTGATGAAGTGTCCTCTAGGATGCTCTTCTAGTGGAGTTAACGTGATAAAGTGTCCTCTAGGATGCTCTTCGAGTGGAGTTAATGTGATGAAGTGTCCTCTAGGATGCTCTTCTAGTGGAGTTAACGTGATGACGTGTCCTCTAGGATGCTCTTCTAGTGGAGTTAACATGATGACGTTCCCTCTAGAGACAAGAAACACTGGGAGCAGCCTATAAAACGACCTACATGTCTTCAACCTAAAACATCTTAAACATCGGTAAACAGTAACGAGGAAGCAGGACATCATGTCACCTGACACAGCCAGCCAGCTCTGCGGTGACTTCCCCTTCGTGGGGTGTTCACACATGTAGAAGCCTTCGTCAGTCCTGGACACCGCTGGGAGGACCATCTTTCCTGCATCCTCAGTGCCGATGGGAACATCATTTCTGTAGAACGCAGCGGAGAAATCCGACGTCGGATTCGGTGCTTTTCTCTCCTTGTAGAAACATTGAATGGTCACGTTCACTCCCTCTGTCACGGGAAGTGCAGGGCTCTCCAGGATCACGACACCGGCTGAAATACAGTCGAGAAAACCCACTGTCATGTTCTCCACAGTGTTTGTAGATATTTGTAGTTCTTTTTTGTTGACACATGGTGTCTCCAGCTGCTTATTTCACCGAGAGACAAAGATGAACCTGTGGGCCACGATGCTGGTGTTTCTAAAAGTCTGAAGCAACTAAAGTGAATTCTATGTGTATATTTGAGCGTATTAATGCTCTCTGTACAGAGGAAGACGCTTTGACTTTACTCTCAAAATGTTTCACTTCATCTCTCCGTCTTTACCACAATTCTAAAACTGCCTCAATATTCTTCTCTTCCACCAAACAAGCGTCATGAAGTCGACCGGCTCTACGTTTGTATACTTCTCGATCTGTCACCATTTGCCCCACAACAGCTGTTGGTGTTCAACCTGTCCTCCCAGAATCCTCCCAGATAAGTTTAATGCCGACATACCAGTCACTGTGATGTTGACGGGGCTGCTGCACTCGCCCTGCTTGGACTGACACCAGTACACTCCGGTGTCCGATGGGTAGACGTTCTTCAGGGCGCAGGCGCCGCCGCCCTCGCAGGGCCGGGACCTCTTGAAGGAGTTGTTCCCCATCAACGTCCAGACGCTGGAGTTTGTCGGCGCCGCACACGTCACAGAGACGTGCTCATACCGAAAGAACTGAGACTTGTCGGGACGGATGCTCAGTGTGGCTGCTGGCAGTGCGAACAGAGAAATGACAGAAACGCTTTTTAAAAACAAACAAACATCAGTTTGACATCTGTTATCGTACAAATAAAGTTTCGTGACCATGATCCAGCAAACTTTTGCAGCTTTTACACTTTTGCAGCTCGGGTTCAAAGACCCGATGCCAAGAGGACAGCAGAACATTTTTAAGCAAACTTCATATTACCAAAACAAAAAAACTCCAGACTTCATCATCAACAATCAAATCAAGATAACTCACTAATCCGCGTTATGTAATGTAGATTTTTGGTCATCCTGTATTTATTAGAGCATATTCATATCTTACCCGTACTGTTACTCTGTAAATTACTCTGAACTTTTCTGCTTCTGGTCAGATCTCTAAACTACATTTCGTGCTGGTTGTCGAATGAACAAAGAAAAAGAAACAAGTTACATTGTAATTATTGAAAGAAGTAGATTTTCTTACACAGTATCAGGCAGAGGGAAGCAGCCTCCATCCTGTGTCGCTGCTGTTTGAGTTCATCTCGTCGAGCATCAGCTCTACCCACATCCTGAGTGAAAGGAAATGGTGACAACCGAATAATCGATTCATATCTTCTTTTTTTCTATTCAAAACGTCACAGACCAAGACTGTAAAAACAATGTTATATTTGTTGAATAACTGAAACAGTTGCCATTGTTACGACTTTATTTTCTTCTCAACCTGCTTCACACGGTACAACATGTAAAGAATTAAAACAAAGCTCTTCCTCTTCACTAATGAAAAAAAACACTTCGTGCTGGTCACAGAGGTTTGGTGCTTATGAGTCACATTTCTGTAAACACAGAACAGCCACATCATTTACCTGAATAGCCAAATAATACTAGAACAAATAAGAAATGTGTTTAAACGAGACCGATATCTCCAATATAACGGGACTATATAGCACTCAGCTTGTGGAGCACAAACAGCTAAATAAATACATTTGAATGACTGAACAGCGATGTCTCTTTCAAGAAATGGTGACCCGGTTAAAGACGAGGATTGGATGCGAGTACGAGTGAATGGCGTGAATGAGGCGAATACGCGAAATTCGCCTCATTCACGTGACGCTTAAAGCCTCTCAGGGTTGAAACTATGTGTATAACTATAAATGTATGTGTATATGTATGTGTATAATGTATGTGTATAAATGTATGTGTATAATGTATGTGTATAAATGTATGTGTATAATGTATGTGTATAAATGTATGTGTATAATGTATGTGTATAAATGTATGTGTATATGTATGTGTATAAATGTATGTGTATATGTATGTGTATAATGTATGTGTATAAATGTATGTGTATAATGTATGTGTATAATGTATGTGTATAATGTATGTGTATAATGTATGTGTATAAATGTATGTGTATAATGTATGTGTATATGTATGTGTATATGTATGTGTATGAATGTATGTGTATAATGTATGTGTATATGTATGTGTTGTAACAGCCCCCCGGGGTGGTCAGGGGTGTTACTGGACAATATGCAATACTTATAAAGACACGGAGACTTAAAGACGTGGCAATCAAATACTTTACTGGGGTATTGGTAACGACACAGCAGCCACACAGCCAATACAAGTCCGTTAAGCAAGAGAAGGGTCTAGGTGCAGTTCCGGGGTCTGATACACAAGGCGCAATTCTCGTACGGTCCAGGGATTGGGCAGGGGCGTCGTTCTCCTCCAAGCAGGGGTCAGTAGCCGGGGGCAATCCAGTTGGGGTAGTCTTCCGTTCCAGGGTCGTTTGCTAAGTAGTCTCACAATATCTCACCGTCTTGAATGGTTTCACCTAAGTTACTCTCTCGACTTCACATCTTCCTTCTCCTTTTATATCCGCCCATGAAGCTCCACTGGCCGGCTCTCTCAGGTGTGCCTTGTTGCGCTGATTGCCTGCTGGCACTAAGGGAGCGTGTGCAAAGTGCAATCCATTTCTCTCTGGTAGTCTGTAGTATCTTCCTGCCATCACTACTCCCTGGGCTCGCCCACCCCGGCTGCCACACACCCCCCCCCTTAAATCTGACCTGGGGGGAGGACTGCTCCAGGAACACCAGGCGTCCCTGCGGGACAAGGCATCGGCGTTTCCGTGAGCGGCACCGGATCTGTGGACGACAGAGAAGGCATAGGGCTGCAGAGACAGAAACCAGCGGGTGACCCGGGCGTTATTTTCTTTATTTCTCGACATCCATACCAATGGGGCATGGTCGGTGACCAGAGTGAACTTTCGTCCCAATAAGTAATATTTGAGCTCGCCCAGGGCCCACTTGATGGCTAGGCATTCTTTTTCCACTGTGGAATATTTCTGTTCCCTGGGCAAGAGTTTTCTGCTGATGTATGTTATCGGGTGTTCCTCACCATTTTGTACTTGGGCCAGGACGGCGCCTACCCCGGTCTCTGATGCGTCGGTCTGGACCACCAACGGTTTCTCAAAGTCCGGGGTCACCAACACTGGTTCTGAACACAGCACCCTCTTGAGGTTCTCGAAGGCCTCCTCTGTCTCTGCTGTCCACTGGATCCGCTCTGGCAGCCGGTTTCCTGTTAGGTCCGTCAGGGGAGCTGCAAGGGAGGAAAAGTGGGGGACAAATCGCCTGTAATAGCTCGCCAGTCCAATAAATGCCCTTACTTGTTTCTTGGTGAGGGGGCGGGGCCATTCCCGGATCGCCTCGACCTTCCCTACCTGGGGCTTGACGCAACCTCGCCCAATGGTGTACCCCAGGTAATCCGCATCTCGGAGGCCGAGGCGACACTTTTTGGGGTTAGCTGTTAGCCCCGCTCCCCTCAGGGCTCGGAGCACGGCGTCGACCCGACGCAGGTGAGTCCCCCACTCCTCCCCATGTACGACGATGTCGTCTAGGTACGCCGCGGCATACTCTCGGTGGGGCCGAAGGACTTGGTCCATCAGCCTCTGGTAGGTAGGTGGGGCCCCGTGTAGACCGAAGGGGAGCCGTTTGTACTGGTACAGCCCCTCGGGGGTGGCGAAGGCTGTCTTCTCTCTGGCCTCGGGGGCCAAGGCCACTTGCCAGTAGCCCTTCGTGAGGTCCAGGGTGGTAATGAATCTGGCACTCCCTACCCGTTCGATCATCTCGTCCACTCGTGGCATCGGGTAGGCGTCGAATTTGGAGATCTGGTTGAGCTGGCGGAAGTCATTGCAGAACCTGACTGAGCCGTCAGGTTTGGGGACGAGGACGATGGGGCTACACCAATCGCTTCTGGAGGGCTCGATTATGTCCGCCTGCAACATTTTGCGTACCTCTGTCTCAATGGCGGTCCTCCTGGCTTCTGGCACCCGATACGGCCTGAGACGTACCTTCTTCCCAGGTTCGGTATGTATGTGATGGTGGATGAGGTCGGTGTACCCCGGCTCTGGGGAGAAGACGTCCCGGAATCGGTCCACTAGCTCGCGGAGGTCTTGCTTTTGGCTGGGGGTCAGCTGCTCTCCCATGGGGACCTCTACTGCCTCCGTCTTTCCTGTGGTGGGAGGGGAAGAGAGAGAGAGGGAAAATAGGGCCTCACGGGCCACCCATTTTTTTAGCAGGTTAATGTGATACACCTTTGTTGGATGTCGTCGCCCTGGTTGTCTTACCCTGTAGTTCACTTCTCCTATTTTTTCCATTATTTCATAGGGTCCATTCCACCGAGCCAGGAATTTGCACTCAGATGTGGGGACTAATACCAGGACTCGGTCCCCCGGGCTAAATTCTCTGGGCTGGGTTCCCCTATTGTAGACCCGGGCTTGGGCAGTCTGGGCCTCGGCCATGTGTTCTCGAACCATCGGCCAAATTATTGCCATTCTCTCTCTTACCTCTTCCACGTGTTCCACCAGCGTACGGTGGGGTGATGGCTGGTGTTCCCAGGCCTCTTTGGCCAGGTCGAGGAGTCCCCGGGGCCGTCTTCCGTACAACAGCTCGAAGGGGGAAAATCCCGTGGAGGCCTGGGGAACCTCACGAATGGAGAACATGAGGAAAGGGAGCAGCTGATCCCAATTACGTCCGTCTGCCTCCATGGCTTTCCGGAGCATCCGTTTCAGGGTCTGATTAAACCTCTCTACTAGGCCGTCTGTCTGCGGGTGGTATACCGACGTTCTTAACTGGTTTACCTTCATTAGCCCGCACAGGTCCCTCATGATTCTTGACATGAAGGGGGTCCCCTGATCAGTCAAGATCTCGTCCGGGATGCCTACACGAGAAAATAACATCATTAATTCCCTGGCAATACCTTTGGTGGCCATGGTCCGAAGGGGAATGGCCTCTGGGTAGCGAGTGGCGTAATCCAGCACCACCAAGATGTACTGGAATCCCTTACTGGACCTTGGGAGGGGTCCCACCAAATCCATCGCAATCCTACTGAAGGGAATTGAAATAATGGGTAAGGGGATCAGCGGATTGCGATGGTGCGGCTGGGGGGCGACCCGCTGGCAGTCAGGACAGCTCCGGCAGTAGTCCTCCACCGTTTTTTTCACCCCGGGCCAGTAAAACCGGGCCTTGATTCTTTCCAGGGTTTTCTCCACCCCCAGGTGGGCCCCCAACAGGTGGGTGTGGGCCATCTGGAGCACCACCGACACAAAAGGGCGGGGCACCAATAACAACTCAAGGGGTGCCCCGTCCTTCATTACCACTTGATACAACAAATTAGCTTTAATGGCAAAGTGAGGGTAAATTATTTGTCTTACCCCATCCATGGGTTTGCCGTCCACCACGGACACCTGTCGCAGGGCATTTTGGAGGTTGGCGTCCTCCAGCTGGGCGGTCCCGAAGCGTCCCGCTAGAGGGGCAGGCAGGGGTTGGTCCTCGGGGTTTAGTGGGAACAAATCAGCCCAGGCGTCCTCACTGGCCTGGCTTGGATCCCTTTCTTCGGGGGCTGGAAGAGGGTCCTCCTCCCTGGCTGGACGAATGGCGGCTTCCGCGGCCCGGACGGCGGCGCTGGCGGCGCCTTCTGAGAGGGGGGACGTGGAGCTCAGGGGGTCGGCCCCCTGAAACCCACACAACTTTCCTGGCGTGCGGTGTGGTTTTCGTGGTGGGGCTTTCTTCCCGTTGGCCAGGCCTCTCCATAGCCCCGGGAAGACAGTGGAGTCCCTTCCGATCAGGAGGTCCACCGGTAGGTCGGGTACCACCCCTGCCGGTCCGGTGCTCTTCCCCTGGGTGGTGTGAAGCTCTAGGATCGCGGTGGGGTAGTCTCTGGTCTCCCCGTGAATACAGGTGACTGATACTGTACTTTTCAGGTAGGGTAGCTCGACGAAGTCGGGGCGGACGAGGGTGACGGCGCTGCCGGAGTCGACCAGGGCGGCCGCGTCATGCCCGTTCGCTCGTACTGGGGTGAGTGGGGCCGAATCGCCCTGTTGGGCCCAACAGGTGGTCAGTAGTCCACAGGGGTGACTAGTCTCGCTAGCTGTGGGCATGGGGGCGTCCCCCCGCTGTGGGCAGTTCCAGGCAATATGTCCCATCTCACCACAGTCATAACACCTGCGGGTGTCGGGGGTTAACAGGGATCTGCGCTGGGGGGTTTCCACGGGAGGGGTCCTCATGGCCGGCTCTCGTGGGGAATCTCCATGTTTCAACAGTCGGGGCCGGGTGGATATTTCCATCTTGGGCGGTCTTCCCCCACGCACCAGAGCCTGCGCCGCTTGCCAGCCCTCCATTACCTCAGTCAGTTCCTCGAGACTGCGGGGATTTTTTTGTCCTGCCAATTTTTTTGCTTCAAACGGTAATGACCTCAGTAACTTATCCATGATTACCCGATCAAGGGGGGAAAATGAGAGGGGCTCCGACATCAGCCAGGCGGTAGTGATCCGCGTGATATCATACAGTTGCGCTCTTGGAGAGAGGGTGGCATCATAATTCCACTCATGAAATCGCTGCGCTTTTGTCAGAAGAGTCACCCCGCTACGCTGAAGCACTTCCTCCTTCAGTGCTGCGTAGGTGACGGGTGAAATATTGGCTAGGTCTTGGTAAGCCCGTTGCGCGGTGCCCGTCAAAAAAGGAGCGATCAAGTCTGCCCACCGTTCCTCGGGCCATTGTTCACGTTTTGCAGTGATTTCGAAAGTCAGAAGGAAAGCTTCCACTTCGTCACTGGCTGTTTGTTTAACCAGGAAGCGCGAGGGATTCACTCGCTCCAGTCGTTTCACTTCCTGTTGGTTGGTTTGCAACTCCATATATTTTTCCATTTGCTGGTGGTGTTGGTGTTGTGTTTGCTGTTGAAGTTGCAGCATTTGTACTTGCATCTGCATTGCCTCTTCGTGCCTCCTCTGAGTCTCCGCATTGCTGGCTATGAGACCTGCGAGAAGCTCCTGCACAGGGTTGGGCGCGGACATTTTGATGTCGATACGACGCGTAATATAAATATTAGATATTGTCCAGAAGCCGGTTAGAATGCCCACATTCTCCACCAATGTAACAGCCCCCCGGGGTGGTCAGGGGTGTTACTGGACAATATGCAATACTTATAAAGACACGGAGACTTAAAGACGTGGCAATCAAATACTTTACTGGGGTATTGGTAACGACACAGCAGCCACACAGCCAATACAAGTCCGTTAAGCAAGAGAAGGGTCTAGGTGCAGTTCCGGGGTCTGATACACAAGGCGCAATTCTCGTACGGTCCAGGGATTGGGCAGGGGCGTCGTTCTCCTCCAAGCAGGGGTCAGTAGCCGGGGGCAATCCAGTTGGGGTAGTCTTCCGTTCCAGGGTCGTTTGCTAAGTAGTCTCACAATATCTCACCGTCTTGAATGGTTTCACCTAAGTTACTCTCTCGACTTCACATCTTCCTTCTCCTTTTATATCCGCCCATGAAGCTCCACTGGCCGGCTCTCTCAGGTGTGCCTTGTTGCGCTGATTGCCTGCTGGCACTAAGGGAGCGTGTGCAAAGTGCAATCCATTTCTCTCTGGTAGTCTGTAGTATCTTCCTGCCATCACTACTCCCTGGGCTCGCCCACCCCGGCTGCCACAGTGTATATGTATGTGTATAATGTATGTGTATAATGTATGTGTATAAATGTATGTGTATAATGTATGTGTATATGTATGTGTATATGTATGTGTATATGTATGTGTATGAATGTATGTGTATAATGTATGTGTATATGTATGTGTATAAATGTATGTGTATAATGTATGTGTATATGTATGTGTATAAATGTATGTGTATAATGTATGTGTATATGTATGTGTATAATGTATGTGTATAATGTATGTGTATAAATGTATGTGTATAATGTATGTGTATATGTATGTGTATATGTATGTGTATGAATGTATGTGTATAATGTATGTGTATATGTATGTGTATAAATGTATGTGTATAATGTATGTGTATATGTATGTGTATATATGTATGTGTATAAATGTATGTGTATAATGTATGTGTATAATGTTGTGTATATGTATGTGTATATGTATGTGTATATGTATGTGTATAATGTATGTGTATAATGTATGTGTATAATGTATGTGTATAATGTATGTGTATATGTATGTGTAAAAATGTATGTGTATAATGTATGTGTATAAATGTATGTGTATAATGTATGTGTATATGTATGTGTATATGTATGTGTATGAATGTACGTGTATAATGTATGTGTATATGTATGTGTATAAATGTATGTGTATAATGTATGTGTATATGTATGTGTATATATGTATGTGTATAAATGTATGTGTATAATGTATGTGTATAATGTTGTGTATATATATGTGTATAATGTATGTGTATAATGTATGTGTATAAATGTATGTGTATAAATGTATGTGTATAATGTATGTGTATATGTATGTGTATAAATATATGTGTATAATGTATGTGTATAATGTATGTGTATATGTATGTGTATAAATGTATGTGTATAATGTATGTGTATATGTATGTGTATATATGTATGTGTATAAATGTATGTGTATAATGTATGTGTATAATGTTGTGTATATGTATGTGTATATATGTATGTGTATAAATGTATGTGTATAATGTATGTGTATAATGTTGTGTATATATATGTGTATAATGTATGTGTATAATGTATGTGTATAAATGTATGTGTATAAATGTATGTGTATAATGTATGTGTATATGTATGTGTATAAATATATGTGTATAATGTATGTGTATAATGTATGTGTATATGTATGTGTATAAATGTATGTGTATAATGTATGTGTATATGTATGTGTATATATGTATGTGTATAAATGTATGTGTATAATGTATGTGTATAATGTTGTGTATATGTATGTGTATATATGTATGTGTATAAATGTATGTGTATAATGTATGTGTATAATGTTGTGTATATGTATGTGTATAATGTATGTGTATAATGTATGTGTATAAATGTATGTGTATAAATGTATGTGTATAATGTATGTGTATATGTATGTGTATAAATATGTGTATAATGTATTTGTATAAATGTATGTGTATATGTATGTGTATAATGTATGTGTATAAATGTATGTGTATAATGTATGTGTATAAATGTATGTGTATAATGTATGTGTATAAATGTATGTGTATAATTGTATGTGTATAATGTATGTGTATAAATGTATGTGTATAAATGTATGTGTATAATGTATGTGTATATGTATGTGTATGAATGTTTGTGTATAAATATATGTGTATAATGTATGTGTATAATGTATGTGTATATGTATGTGTATAATGTATGTGTATACATATAACTATACTATACATACTCGTTCCAGCCAGGTTTGATGTTATGGGTCTTATTATGATGCTTGTAGTAGGGCTTGCTGTCTTTATACAGAGCACTTACTATATCATTGTACATGAAGCAGAGATCTCTCCTATGCACCACATCCTTACAGTTAACGTCAGTACACACAGCTGCATCTCTAGCTAGATGAATATGACTGAAGGACTGGTCTGTACGAGCAGAATACACTAAGACGTCCTCTTCAGTGAGAGTTGACCAGTCAAGTTTTTCTGTGTTGACACTATTTCCATTTCTAGATAGCGCCGGCAGATGTTCAACATTTATCGACATAGCAAAAGGTATATGATGAGTTGTTGCTGCGCCATAAAGAATGCCCATACATCCCAATGAAGCATGAGCATCAGCTGTACCAATACAATGGTCCAGCCATGATGTAGTGTGCCAGGCCTCACTAATGTATGTATAGCTATCTGTAGGCAAAAGCACTTTGCTTGATAATATAAAATAATTGTCTTTACAAAACTGAGCCATGTGCTTGGCAAATACTGAGCTTGTGTCTGAGATATCTGCATTCATATCCCCAATAACATAAATACTAGAAGAAGTATTGTCTTGAATGAAGGAATTGATGAAGGCAAGCCTATTTAGATATTCATCCTCATTGTGATTGCACTCATAGGGTGTATAAACATTTAGGATAGTGAATTCCTTATCATCATGAGTAAACTGTATTGCAACACACCAGTCAACACTAAGCCTGACCACATTTATCAAAGAGTCAAGCTTCTTATTCCAGAGAATAGCCACACCCCCTGGAATCCTTCCTCTGACTATTCCCATGCCAAAGTCAGTTGTAGACTCCCCAGCACCATGAAAGTTATCATTAAAAGAGTTGAGTTTTTCCAAGTCTTGCTTCGGTAAGAATGTCTCTTGTAAACATCGTATGTCACAATTCTCCAAAAGGTTGTCAACAACCATGCGGCGAGCTTTATCCCCAACGCTCTGCCCACACGCAGGCCACGACAGTTGTACGACAAAACCCGGATCTACATTTAGCAAGGCAAGTGAGTGCCCATAGCACCAGCAGGCAAACTTATTCCCCCCACAGCAAGTGCATGGTTAGAGCCGTACTAATACAATTGCAGTACTAGCTGCTCTCACACAAATGAGCTAACACAACTTTCTGCCTTCTGCTCTGTATTTAAGGCGAGATATGTTTGGCCTTAGAATGGTAGTGACTGTCTGTTCGTGACTTATATATTATATTATATTTAAATGACGGATTGTCATGAATTTCTACTCAGAAATTTTCATCAGAATGCATTGTGATAACTGTGTTTTCCCCCTGACTTTTCATCTGGCATGCAAGCCATTACTTAAAGTAGTTACCTGTTGGCTTCTAGGAATAATTCTCAGTGTTCTGCCTGGTGTGACCTAAATGGTACCTAAATGGGACAGGTTAACAGGCCTCAGCCTCTCGCAAACTGTCTAGTCCCCTGCACAACAAGTCCCCTGTTGAGAATGAAACTCATGTTGAGGAGAAAACTCAGGGGAACAGACTTAGGTCGAGGCGTTTAGCTCAATTCAAGCAATAAGGTTTATTTGTAACAGAAGTATTATGTCCAGCAGTTAAACGTGCATGGACCTCGAAAAAAGTTCACTCTGTAGGAGCGAATGAAAAGCTAAAAGGCGCTTAGACAGAGTGCGCGAGCGGTGAATAGGTTCTTCGGATGGAAGCCTATTGGTTGAATACTAAGTAGGAGGCGGATCTGTTTCTATCTTACAGACAGCCGGTTGGAGCTCTGGGCATCTCCGCCCACACTGGCTCACGTCCGGGTCCCGCCTTCTCTGGAACGTCAGTGTGTGTGAAATGTTGATGTAACAGCATATTGTTATGTTCGGCCGACTAGATAAGCTAGGCGCTAGATATGCAAGGGCGCCTCTTTCTATCTCTAAGATGGAGCAGGCAGTTGAAGCTAGTTCTCTGTAAGACTATGTGACATTTAACTGGGGCAAAAGCTATCCTTCAGAGTTCTAGTCCTTTCCACTTTGTTCAGGCGAGCGCTAGAGTGCCCCGCCTGGAGTTTTTGACCTTCGTGCACTAGAACTCACATATCCGCGTATAAGCTGTGTTTAACATTGAATGAATGTATATTTTATTTACACATGTAATGTGGCTCTGTATAGCTTCGTGAACTGGGCATGGAAACTTTCTTCCAGCCATATTGAGGTTGGAAACGTTTCGGAAGAGTCATTCTGTAGTTAAGTGTTCACTAAAGTTAGTGTGAGTCTGTGGGAACTTTTACTTGTGACAGAGGATTAAACTGTATAATTACTAATTGTGCTGATAAATGTGAAATTTTCAACATTTAAGGCTGTAAATCAGGCCTGTTAGTCAGAGGAGGAGAAGCTGAGAATACTAAGGTGTCCCTGCTGCTTCACTCTGAGCTTAAATGATGGCCCATCAAGAGGAGGGGCTCCCCCTCTTCACCTGGACTGAGGCAGAAGTTCTCCCATCCCCCACCTCTAACGCTCTAACTTGGAAGACATGGAAAGTGAGACAGAGAGAGAGACAGAAAGAGAGAGAGAGACAGAGGGAGGGAGAGAGAGAGAGAGACAGAGGGAGGGAGGGAGGGAGAGAGAGGGAGGGCAAGAGAGACAGGGAAAGTGAGACAGGGAAAGTAAGACAGAGAGAGAGAGACAGGGAAAGAGTGAGAGGGAGTGAGAGCCAAAAGATTTTCCCATGATGCTGCCCAGAGGCTTTAATGCTGGGAGGATTTGGCATCACCTGTGACCTTTTTAACTTTGGTTAATGAAGGCGGTGGAGATGAAGAAAGAAAAGAAATGTGGATCACACAGGATTACAAATAAAAAATGATTGTGCAAAAACAGAAGTCTTTGTAAGTCTAATAGATACTGAGGGTGAGAACACTGTTAGTTTTCTAATGCAGTGTGAATGTATTAGAAAACAATTCATGCAACCTATTGTTTTATAGTAGTAATTGTTTAAATAAACCAATTCTGTACGCAGGAGACGGTATTCATTGCATCTTTGTTGGAAGGTGTACAATAATAATTTTAAATATGGTCTACTTTTGTAAAGCAATAATTATGTCGTTAAAAAGCATCTGTATCTTTATGCAGCAGTCTAATCAATGATTTACAACATGGTGACTATTTTAAAACACATACAGACCTATTTATTATTTCATAATCACAAAAAATAATAACTGCAAGCTAAAGAGAGAAAGTAGGTACATGATTCTATTGTAAAACGTTCCCAACAGCGCCCCCTATGAAATGGTCCTCACTCTTATAGTCAACTGATTTAAATAATTCTATTTTTTCTTTGGTTTTTTTAAAGAATCTGAGGTGGGAACTGGATTCAGGGCACCTCCTAGTGCTGAAATGCAGCATTCATTTTTTTCTAAGTATAGCAGAAAGGGTGGTCCTCACTCCCAATATGAAATTTCCTGGACCTCACTTCAGGGCCTTAACAGGAATGTGTGTGTCTCTGTGTGTGTGTGTGTATGTGTGTGTGTGTCTGTGTGTGTGTGTGTACGTGTGTGTCTGTGTATGTGTGTGTGTCTGTGTGTGTGTGTGTGTCTATGTGTGTGTGTGTAGTTAGTGTAGATCAGCCCGACAGAGAGAGAGCAGAGTAGAGGGGAGCAGCAGCGTAATAATAAATGACATCAAAAGGTTTTAAAAGAACGAACAAACACCAGGAACGTCGGGGCATATAAATACAACCATCATTAAAAAGTAGCATCGGGTTTGGGAACGCATCGCTACCTTCAGGGAATGTAAAAACACTGACAGCTCTCGCTAGTGTCCCTTCTGGGCTGCCGTAGAATGGAGGTGCAAGATGGTCGACTCCGAGGAAGACGACCTTTCCCCTTGTAGATATAAATTACTTTTCTAAGCTAATTCATAACCTTAAATGTTACACACTGTTCCTTTAAGTGGCCTTTGGCACATGTGCTTTCTTCGATATAATGTTCATATTTTTATCTGTACAACAGAATCATATTTACGTGACCTTTTCTATTTTCCTGGAGTGTTTTGGAAGGTGAGTCAAAGAGCAGCTACGCTGGACTCGGGTACTGAAGATGCTTCTGCCTCAGGTGCTGCTTCCGGGTCCCCGTTTCCCAGTGGTGTATAGTAACGAAGTAGAAATACTTCGTTACTGTACTTAAGTAGTTTTTTTGGGTATCTGTACTTTACTTTACTACTTATATTTCTGTTTACTTTTACTTTTACTTCACTACATTTTGCAAAGAAAAGTGATACTTTTACTCCGATACATTTCCCCTGAAACCTTCGTTACTCGCTACAAAATCAAATCTATCTTTAGAAACAAAATGAACCCTGAGAGCAGCGTCGGGGACTGTGGTGGAACACAGACTGCACGCAAGCAGGTTTGGTGAACCAGTGGTCCTAGCAGCAAGTTAAATCATTAGTTAATCACGTTAATGCACAATTGAAAACAAGTGCTCTCAAAGCTGTGGTGTTTTGATTCCCAGTGATGCCCAGGATGCTACATGCTATAAGCTAGCGGGCGACTACCTGAGTAGCATTCCACTCTACGATGACTGATTTCATGATGGAAGCAGAAATGGAAGCACCTGCTACTCCCGCAACAAACGACGGTGGTGACGAAGACCAACACCAGTGGATCGCTAGCGAGTTAGTGAGCTGAGGAAGTGTTGACAGTTGTGCAGCACTAGTTGGCTAACGTTAGCTGTAGCTATATACACGGATTGACAGGAGCCGCGAGAGCGCAGCATTAGGGAAATCCTTCGCAGCTGTGCGCAAGCTGTCTGTGACGCTGAACACACCTCTACCTGCCTCAGCGGCCTGTGAAAGGATATTGAGCATCGCAGGACGAGTCTTCAGCCCAAGAAGAGCGAGACGGAATTCTCGCAATTTTGAAAACCAACTTCTTTTGAAGATGAACAGAACATGTTTCAGTTTCAAGCAATGACTGGGTTGCTGCTTTAGTGTTGATCATGTTTTGATATTTGAGTCATGTTGTGGATGATCAGATGGAGTTATGATGGCAGCAGTCGCCCAATTGCAGATTCAGCTTCAGCAAAACCTTTGTGTTCAAATCAGCCCACAGGAGTTTACAAGGCAGGCGTCCTTTCTCACAACACTGACCTGATGCATCAAGTGAATATGTTTTGCTGAACATAATATGATGCATTGGCCTCTACATCCTCTAGTCTAATGAGCAGACTTATAAACGCACTGTTACAACTCCTTCATAGTGTCATATTGCTTTTCGGAGAATTATGATGATAAGTTCATAGTAGATGCAAAAGTATACTTATGTACAATATATTATGTTGAACATTGTTGCTCCTGAATGGATCACAGCAACCCAATTATGTTCAACACAGCTCCATGTCCTTGGTCATGATGCCACAGCACTTAAAAGAATAAACTTCATAATTCTCACAATTCTGACCCTTTGCTTTTTTATTAACAGCATTTACTTGTACTTTTACTTTCAATGAACAGGTTATGATGTTCATTTAATGTTCAGGTTATGATGTACATTTAATGTCAGAAAATTACTTTTGATACTTAAGTACCTTTGTACTTAAGTACAATAAATATCAGCTACTTTAAGACTTTTACTCAAGTAGTATTCTAATAGGTGACTTTTTACTTTTACTTGAGTAGTTTTCCAGTAAGGTATCTTTACTTTTACTCAAGTATGGCTTTTGAGTACTTTATACACCACTGCCGTTTCCTTCCAGCTCAATCCTCTCCTCTCTCGTGCCCTGGTTCACCACTGGCCTTCCTGTGAATAAATAAGGTGAGATTACTTCACAAGGCAAATAATAAAATCCCCTCAGAAAATCAAAGAAAACTGTCATTATCAATCACACATTCATTCAGAGGATTCATTGAAACACAGGCTTCTTCTACCCCGTGTTTAAACTTCATCGGCCCATCGAAGAATATGCCGAGATATTCTAGAGCAGCGGTTCCCAAACTTTTTAGGCCGCGCACCCCCTTCTACATCCCGACCGGGTTCGCGCACCCCCCCCCCCCCCCCCTTAATAATAAAACAAATTAAAAAGCAACAGAGCCTATTTACAGCCGCATAAGAATCGGACCAATGAGAGAACAGTTTGCTCGCGCGTGGCATTTGTTTACACTATTTAGTCCGCTGTTAAATGTTGCAGTGTGAACACAAACCGAACAAAGGAGCAACTGCAACAAAGCAAACGAACTGAAGGTGTGAAAACGCCCTGAAACACTGCAACAAAGTTTCAATGACTTTCAGTGACACAAGGCGTCACTTTTAAAGAGCAATACGGATGCGAGCACACACGCACAGGCTCAGAGGCAGATTATCACATTTAATTTACAATTAATGAGCGACTAATGTAGCCAGGATGTCTTCGGACAAAGCATCGATGCGGCGACACAGTGTTGTTGGACACCGGGATCATGTCCAACTTTTTTGCTTCTTTCTCTCCAATCATACATTCCACCATCTCTCTGGCAGCTGGCAAGCTCACGTCTTCAGTGATTGTGTGCGGTAGCCCCTTTCTCGCTATTCTGTAACCAGATATGAAGCCCGTAGTGCGTCGTTTCCTCTTTTTTCACCTTGACTCCGCGATGGGCCGATGTGCTCCCGATTTGTCTGTGCTATCCCTTCCTCCTTTACGGTCTCCTCCGTCTCATCTTCCTCTGACTCTAGTTCGATTTCTTCTCCCGGTCTCTCTCTCTCTCTCTCTCTCTCTCTCTCTCTCTCTCTCTCTCTCTCTCTCTCTCTCTCTCTCTCTCTCTCTCTCTCTCTCTCTCTCTCAGCTTCAGATGTCCCACCTGACAGTTTCCCCGATTTCAGCCAGTTTAGCATATTTAGCATAAAGTTCGCTGTTAGCTGCACAAGCTAGGCTGGCTAGTGTGTACGACTGGCGGCAGGCGGCAAGACTGCCTGAAGGAGCTCAAGTGCATGAAAAACCCCACTTTTATTATTACACCATCAGATGCTGATTTACTTTTTAAAGCAGGACGATGACGACGCCGATGATGACGATGCCGCCACCGATGCCGCCGCCGATGCCGCCGCCGGTGGCTGGATCCATACCTGGAAGAATGTCGGAGAGATGTTGATGTTGGTGCTTTACTGCAGACTTGTAATACAATACCAATCTCTTCATCCATCCACGCTCTCTTCCAGCTGTTCAGGGCGCTGCAGTCCGTCCCCGCACGCTTTTGGGAAAGAGGCGGGGACGCAACGACGACTCGAGCCCCACTGACGGTACGTGGAGGTAGATGCTTGCAGCTCTTCAAACACTGTGGTCGTTTCCGGTTGCACTTTTCTCCCTGTATCATTTTAAGATGATTCCACCGACATACATGCAGTACATGTTGTGTGGAGCTCCACTAACTCTGGAACAAACACATTCCACTTCTCCGTACGTGTGTCGTTAGAAAATATTACACAAATATGAAGACGTTCAGCCTGAATAATGTGTTTAACTCTTAATATTTGTGTAATATTATAGATCTGTGAATCATGCCGCTCTGCTGACAGCAGACCTGTCCATGTCTGTGATTGGTCACAGCGCTGTAAACTCCGCCCCTTTATGTGAACGCACTCACAGCCAGATGGAGAAAACAGATGTTGATAACCGGCTCCAGAGGACCGTTTAAAAGGTTCACGTTTGTTGGTGTTCGTTGAGCCGGATAACCGAAAAGACACCGAGGGTACGGTGGAGGAGCGAGTTACTTTTAGTCTTTCACTTACCTCGCTTCTCTAGGCCTTGTTCACGTGCACGAACTGTGAAGAAATGAAAAACAACAATCACGCATTATTCACATCCAGCCGCAGTGTTTTCTTTTATATCGTAGAAGTGTGTCTGTGGTCTTTATTTTATTTTATTCATTTTTAATTTAAATGTTTATTCGTCCAAACATACCAACACCACACACAGATCCAAACACTCGGCCTGCCACACAGCAAAACATTCAAAATGAAATCCATTCATCACTGAACTTAAAGGCAGCTACAAGATCCCTCTTTGTTCCCTCAATGGCGACCTCTTTGAGGTGAGAGTATGTACAGCGTGGTGTTTGTGTGTTTGCACCATCGGGGTTAACGGAGAACTGCTGTTTAACGGTGTGCAACAGCCTCTGTTGAAGCAGTTTGTCAACAGCTTTTAGTAAAATAATATGAACCTTTGTGTACTCACCAGTGAGGGTTGTAGAACAGCTGTCCTTGTTGACTTCATCTTTAACAGTGCAGCAGTATGTTCCACGATGATCTACTGTCATCTTAAGTAAGAAGTTCCCTGAAGACCGTTCTTCGAGCGAAGGAACTGTCTTTCCTTTGAACGTCTTGTCCTGACTCTTTACGTCTTCCTCTCCCTGACGGAACAGAAAGAAATCTCTGTCTGTCTCACTATCTACATCCCGATACAAACACTCTACAGTCAGGTCTTTGGAGACATCCATTCCAGGCTTCATTCCAAACCGTAGAGTCTCCGTGTCTCCTTTGCGTGCTTCCTTTGCTGCAGGGCATTGCAGCTCAGATGCTGTTAAAGAAACACAAAATATATTTGACATTAAGCCTTCGAGTCATTGAGTCTGCATGATTTTGAAAATGCTTCTTTTTTTATTCCATCCAGAAGGTCTTTGTGTTTGAGAACGCAGTGCTGTAGTTATTGCAGCTATCATTTAATAATCGGTCACTGAATCTGTAGCAGGTCCGTTTAATATGAAAAGTCATCCCTCACCTCAGACATCATGCGAAATGCAATGACTGCTTTAAAAAAAACAGGTTCAAAAATGAATTTATAGAAATGTTCCGATGTAGATCTGTGTGAACTGCACAGTATTCAGAGAGTTAAATAGCAATTTGCCTGATAATATAATCACCTTTTCTGCCTTCATATATTTATATACTTACACTATTACTGATTACAAAATGCACACCTTCCTGTGTTTTCATATTTCTAACTGTGTATCCAGTGTGAACGCAGCCTGCTCATGATGTTTAAGACGCCTTCCTGTTCTCTCTTGTCTGGTTCATAACATAACGTGAGGCGCTCCGTGGATTTCACAGATCTGTATTCACTGTGTATCTAACAAGACACGGTGGCTGTTTACTACAGCTGTATCAACGCTAAATAAACTGATTTTACTTTCATTTAACTGCAATAAACGGATAAAAAGGATGCAGAAATATACGTAGTGATGCCGATTTGTAAAAAGTCTGAATTTATGTTTTGTTAGTTCTCTCCACAAGACGACGAGTAAATCACGTTTAAAATGCTTGTTTTCTGAATGGAGTCTGGATCTATCAGTGCTATGCTAAGCTAGGACTTTGAAAGTTAGCGGAAACATTAACGTGAGACAACATCCGGTTTCTTCAGACCAACATCCGGTTTTCAGAATAAGATGCCAACAAAGTATGAATTATATTCACATTAAGTATAAAACATGCTGCATCTCGTGAGTTAAAGGGAAAATACACATAAATTGTGGGTAAAGTGTCTTTATTCTTTGATCGCTGGGTCACCATCATCACCTCTGAGTTACAGCATCATAGTGATGAAGAGTAGAGCTGCTGTCACATGCTCTGACTGTCATGAAGACAGACATTTAGCTGAAACATGTTATTCCTGTTGCACAGCAGCGGAACGTTTCACATACAGTCACACACTGAGCACAGATATAGAAGAGATAGAACTGCTGCTGTGTGAAGGAATACTGCTGCTACAAGAACCTGATGTGTTGAAAGTGTTTAAACCAAATGTTATTGCCCTTTTGTTTGTATAGCAGTACTTTTAGAATAAAAGTGCGCAATACACTACTTTTGAAGACGAAGTGTCCTCTAGGATGCTCTTCTAGAGGAGACAACATGATGAAGTGTCCTCTAGGATGCTCTTCTAGAGGAGTTAACATGATGAAGTGTCCTCTAGGATGCTCTTCTAGAGGAGACAACATGATGAAGTGTCCTCTAGGATGCTCTTCTAGAGGAGACAACATGATGAAGTGTCCTCTAGGATGCTCTTCGAGTGGAGACAACTTGATGAAGTGTCCTCTAGGATGCTCTTCGAGTGGAGACAACTTGATGAAGTGTCCTCTAGGATGCTCTTCTAGAGGAGACAACATGATGAAGTGTCCTCTAGGATGCTCTTCTAGTGGAGTTAACATGATGAAGTGTCCTCTAGGATGCTCTTCGAGTGGAGACAACTTGATGAAGTGTCCTCTAGGATGCTCTTCTAGAGGAGACAACATGATGAAGTGTCCTCTAGGATGCTCTTCTAGAGGAGACAACATGATGAAGTGTCCTCTAGGATGCTCTTCGAGTGGAGACAACTTGATGAAGTGTCCTCTAGGATGCTCTTCTAGTGGAGTTAACATGATGACGTGTCCTCTAGGATGCTCTTCTAGTGGAGTTAACATGATGACGTTCCCTCTAGAGACAAGAAACACTGGGAGCAGCCTATAAAACGACCTACATGTCTTCAACCTAAAACATCTTAAACATCGGTAAACAGTAACGAGGAAGCAGGACATCATGTCACCTGACACAGCCAGCCAGCTCTGCGGTGACTTCCCCTTCGTGGGGTGTTCACACATGTAGAAGCCTTCGTCAGTCCTGGACACCGCTGGGAGGACCATCTTTCCTCCATCTTTCCACTGAGCATCCTCAGTGCCGATGCGAAGATCATTTCTGTAGAACGCAGCGGAGAAATCCGACGTCGGATTCGGTGCGTTTCTCTCCTTGTAGAAACATTGAATGGTCACGTTCACTCCCTCTGTCACGGGAAGTGCAGGGCTCTCCAGGATCACGACACCGGCTGAAATACAGTCGAGAAAACCCACTGTCATTTTCTCCACAGTGTTTGTAGATATTTGTAGTTCTTTTTTGTTGACACATGGTGTCTCCAGCTGCTTATTTCACAGCTTATTAAAGAGACAAAGATGAACCTGTGGGCCACGATGCTGGTGTTTCTAAAAGTCTGAAGCAACTAAAGTGAATTCTATGTGTATATTTGAGCGTATTAATGCTCTCTGTACAGAGGAAGACGCTTTGACTTTACTCTCAAAATGTTTCACTTCATCTCTCCGTCTTTACCACAATTCTAAAACTGCCTCAATATTCTTCTCTTCCACCAAACAAGCGTCATGAAGTCGACCGGCTCTACGTTTGTATACTTCTCGATCTGTCACCATTTGCCCCACAACAGCTGTTGGTGTTCAACCTGTCCTCCCAGAATCCTCCCAGATAAGTTTAATGCCGACATTACCAGTCACTGTGATGTTGACGGGGCTGCTGCACTCGCCCTGCTTGGACTGACACCAGTACACTCCGGTGTCCGATGGGTAGACGTTCTTCAGGGCGCAGGCGCCGCCGCCCTCGCAGGGCCGGGACCTCTTGAAGGAGTTGTTCCCCATCAACGTCCAGACGCTGGAGTTTGTCGGCGCCGCACACGTCACAGAGACGTGCTCATACCGAAAGAACTGAGACTTGTCGGGACGGATGCTCAGTGTGGCTGCTGGCAGTGCCAACAGAGAAATGACAGAAACGCTTTTTAAAAACAAACAAACATCAGTTTGACATCTGTTATCGTACAAATAAAGTTTCGTGACCATGATCCAGCAAACTTTGCAGCTTTTACACTTTTGCAGCTCGGGTTCAAAGACCCGATGCCAAGAGGACAGCAGAACATTTTTAAGCAAACTTCATATTACCAAAACAAAAAAACTCCAGACTTCATCATCAACAATCAAATCAAGATAACTCACTAATCCGCGTTATGTAATGTAGATTTTTGGTCATCCTGTATTTATTAGAGCATATTCATATCTTACCCGTACTGTTACTCTGTAAATTACTCTGAACTTTTCTGCTTCTGGTCAGATCTCTAAACTACATTTCGTGCTGGTTGTCGAATGAACAAAGAAAAAGAAACAAGTTACATTGTAATTATTGAAAGAAGTAGATTTTCTTACACAGTATCAGGCAGAGGGAAGCAGCCTCCATCCTGTGTCGCTGCTGTTTGAGTTCATCTCGTCGAGCATCAGCTCTACCCACATCCTGAGTGAAAGGAAATGGTGACAACCGAATAATCGATTCATATCTTCTTTTTTTCTATTCAAAACGTCACAGACCAAGACTGTAAAAACAATGTTATATTTGTTGAATAACTGAAACAGTTGCCATTGTTACGACTTTATTTTCTTCTCAACCTGCTTCACACGGTACAACATGTAAAGAATTAAAACAAAGCTCTTCCTCTTCACTAATGAAAAAAAACACTTCGTGCTGGTCACAGAGGTTTGGTGCTTATGAGTCACATTTCTGTAAACACAGAACAGCCACATCATTTACCTGAATAGCCAAATAATACTAGAACAAATAAGAAATGTGTTTAAACGAGACCGATATCTCCAATATAACGGGACTATATAGCACTCAGCTTGTGGAGCACAAACAGCTAAATAAATACATTTGAATGACTGAACAGCGATGTCTCTTTCAAGAAATGGTGAGCCGGTTAAAGACGAGGATTGGATGCGAGTACGAGTGAATGGCGTGAATGAGGCGAATACGCGAAATTCGCCTCATTCACGTGACGCTTAAAGCCTCTCAGGGTTGAAACTATGTGTATAACTATAAATGTATGTGTATATGTATGTGTATAAATGTATGTGTATAATGTATGTGTATATGTATGTGTATAAATGTATGTGTATAATTGTATGTGTATATGTATGTGTATGACTGTTTGTGTATAAATGTATGTGTATAAATATATTATTTTTATATATTTTGAAATTATCATTCTTTTTTGATTATTTTTCATAATATATATGTACATATATAATATAATATAAATATTAAAAACATTTTATATTTTAACATATATGGTATATATGATATAAAATGTTTTTTAGATTTACATTCTTTTTTTATAATATCCCAGATAGCAGTCGACTCCGGGGCGGATCCGCCCTCAGGCCGCCATGATCCGCGGTACTGTCGCACCCGGTTCGGCCATGCGCGCCGGATACGCCCGGCCTACAGATCGCGCACAGTCTAACAGCGGATTCGCTGCGGGCACCGGGCGGATCCGCACATTGAACTCGCCTATTTCCCCCAGTTCACTGCAGGCAGGTAACAGGCAGCCTACCGTTAGGACCACAGGGAGGCAATAGGAAGGGCGTGGGACGCTCACCTGGGCATTTCCTCCCGAAAGCAGACCAAGCAGCTGATCAACCTCAAGGCAGGCTTTGTTTGGAGACTGATTTGGTAAGTTATCTTTCTTTCCTTTGTTAAATAAGTTTAAAAGCATGATTGTCAGAGTGAAATTGTAGAAACATGATGTATTGATTTTAGGTTATAGCATTACATCGAAGGTGTTGAGCTAATGGTTAAACATGTGTTATCTGCTAGATGAACCAGTCTCAGTGTAGTCCTGATCCTCTATCTGAACCAGTCTCAGTGTAGTCCTGATCCTCTATCTGAACCAGTCTCAGTGTAGTCCTGATCCTCTATGAACCAGTCTCAGTGTAGTCCTGATCCTCTATATGAACCAGTCTCAGTGTAGTCCTGATCCTCTATCAGACCTCCATCAGTAAACAGACCATCAGAGAGAAGATGGTCTGTTTCTATAGAGTTGTTCTTGATGCTCGTCATCGGAGCCACCGGGTCGGATTCTGGTGAAACCAGATGAACTCATGCAGGTTCACCAGAACCTCCTTCAGCTCAGACTCCAGCAGAGACCGGTCCACCGTGGACAGACCCAGATCCTCAAGCAGAGACCGGTCCACCGTGGACAGACCCAGATCCTCCAGCAGAGGATCCAGCTCCGGAGGGAGGAGCCAACACCACGCTGCTGGAGACCCAGGACGTATTGCTGGACCCGCTGGAGGGAAGGGAGTCACGGTAGAACCAGAACCAGGACTACTACTACAGCGGTAGCATGTGCTCTTGGCCAAGCTCAGATTCATTTGCATCTGAATCTGCTTTCAGGTTCACCTAACTCTGCTGATACGTGACACCCACATGGGATTACAAGACACCACCACTTGACATACATCTGATGTATGTCAAGTGGTTACAAAGCATGTGGGAACTATCAAATATCTACAGATTATTTTATATAACTGTATTATGTGTGTATTACTGAGGTAATACTTAAAGGTGGAGTTTTACTGCACTACATTATATTGAAAGGTGTTTTGTATATTTGTCTCCATATTTTACAATCTGAAGTTCTGACCATTGGTCAACAATGTTTCACTTATTGATTCAAATATATTTGTTCATAATTAGTTTATGACATGATGATTTATTTGAGTTATCTTTAAGTAGAAACTTGATTGATTGACTCTTGAAGTGTTTGATTTGGTGATGTTTGTAAACTTTGAACACATTTATGTGATCAGGTTCAACCACAAGGTGCGGCGGAACTCAACTGCTGATCTCTGCTGAGTGAACCGGTTCTGTCTTTCACTTGTACATAGTTCCGCTGTGGGGATGGGCTGCTGTGCTGTGATAGTGTGAGATTAACCAATGAAAGTCAGCCCACACCTGCGGTCAGGTGTGGGCTGACTTTAATACTCTGCGTGCTGTTCTGGTCGAGGAGAGACCAGCTCCAGTCCGTCTGTGGTTCCTGGTCTCTGGAGTCTAAGGGTCTCAGGGTCTCTCGGGTCTCTCGGGTCTGTCAGGTCTCTCGGGTCTCAGGGTCTCTTGGGTCTCTCGGGTCTAAGGGTCTAAGGTCTCGATACCTGCGGTGTAACTCCAGAGACTTCACCTACACACGTCAACGGAGCGTTGTTTTGTAATACCGAAAGTAAAAGTCTTCTTCACAATGGCGCAGTAATTATTCTCATTTCATACTTTTTAACCCTTTGTTTTACTTTTGTGTTTATTCTTCTGAAGAGACGGATTCACTTTGACACGTTGATGCAGCGATGAAGAGCAGAACTGCACTGATTGGACTCTTTATTGTTTTTCTTCGGATCGAATCAGCAGCAGGTATTATTCATTATTCTTATATTATATGAAAATGTCCCTTTATAGGCTTCATGCTCTTGTTGATCAGGGTGCTGAGTTGTTCGTTGATCGGGTCTTTGGTAGACCGCCGTCCTATCAGGGGCCACAGCGCTCACTGATTGGTTTCTGCTGACACGTGACTAATGACTGCTGTCCGGTTGTCCGTGCACCAGCAGAGCAGAGAACAGAGGAGCTTTATGAACGGGACCGTTTGTGGTCAATATATAAATGAAAACAACATGAAGGGATCAGCGCGTGATGGATTCATTACAGACGGAGATTCATCTCACTGACTTTTCTTCGTCTCGGATTTGTGTCATTTTTAAGATTTAAAGATATTTCATTTCAAATGAACTTCATGTAAGATTCTAAATGGTCGATATGAAGGACTTTCAGTGAGCGATGCTACTTTATTTCGCACGGAATGGTGATAGCGTGTTGATCCACACATTAACACTGAAGTCAATTAGAAGTTTATTTAAAATACATCCGGGACCTTTCTGACACTATGTGCTAAAAAAAACTAAAACAACCTCCATCTTCTCTCATTCGATTTATTTGTATTATAATTGATTATAATTCTAATCAAATATATTTTATTTAGAAAATATAAATATTTATAATTTAAACATTTTTTAAACTATTTATTAAAATTCATTCACTAAATGAGAAGAAAAGAGAAATCAAAGTTATTTTCAGATTGAGGTGATGATGTCATAATTACAGTAATAGGATCATCGTCATGAGAGGGATTCTTTTAGTTGTGAGAAAGGCTTCTTATGTATTTGATAAGGTCACAGGTCATCAATGTATTCAATGAGGCAGTCTGACAGCGTGACCTGATGTCACTGACTTCACTTCCTCCTTGGTTTTAAACGCTCTCAGGGTGACGTGGGTGCTGCAGAACATTGCACAACTCACTGTGCTCGTAACAGGAAGTGTAAATGCTCGTCTCTCCAGGACCATGAGAGGGTTTTTTCATGTCATGTCTCGCTAGCTGTGGGCATGGGGGCGTCCCCCCGCTGTGGGCAGTTCCAGGCAATATGTCCCATCTCACCACAGTCATAACACCTGCGGGTGTCGGGGGTTAACAGGGATCTGCGCTGGGGGGTTTCCACGGGAGGGGTCCTCATGGCCGGCTCTCGTGGGGAATCTCCATGTTTCAACAGTCGGGGCCGGGTGGATATTTCCATCTTGGGCGGTCTTCCCCCACGCACCAGAGCCTGCGCCGCTTGCCAGCCCTCCATTACCTCAGTCAGTTCCTCGAGACTGCGGGGATTTTTTTGTCCTGCCAATTTTTTTGCTTCAAACGGTAATGACCTCAGTAACTTATCCATGATTACCCGATCAAGGGGGGAAAATGAGAGGGGCTCCGACATCAGCCAGGCGGTAGTGATCCGCGTGATATCATACAGTTGCGCTCTTGGAGAGAGGGTGGCATCATAATTCCACTCATGAAATCGCTGCGCTTTTGTCAGAAGAGTCACCCCGCTACGCTGAAGCACTTCCTCCTTCAGTGCTGCGTAGGTGACGGGTGAAATATTGGCTAGGTCTTGGTAAGCCCGTTGCGCGGTGCCCGTCAAAAAAGGAGCGATCAAGTCTGCCCACCGTTCCTCGGGCCATTGTTCACGTTTTGCAGTGATTTCGAAAGTCAGAAGGAAAGCTTCCACTTCGTCACTGGCTGTTTGTTTAACCAGGAAGCGCGAGGGATTCACTCGCTCCAGTCGTTTCACTTCCTGTTGGTTGGTTTGCAACTCCATATATTTTTCCATTTGCTGGTGGTGTTGGTGTTGTGTTTGCTGTTGAAGTTGCAGCATTTGTACTTGCATCTGCATTGCCTCTTCGTGCCTCCTCTGAGTCTCCGCATTGCTGGCTATGAGACCTGCGAGAAGCTCCTGCACAGGGTTGGGCGCGGACATTTTGATGTCGATACGACGCGTAATATAAATATTAGATATTGTCCAGAAGCCGGTTAGAATGCCCACATTCTCCACCAATGTAACAGCCCCCCGGGGTGGTCAGGGGTGTTACTGGACAATATGCAATACTTATAAAGACACGGAGACTTAAAGACGTGGCAATCAAATACTTTACTGGGGTATTGGTAACGACACAGCAGCCACACAGCCAATACAAGTCCGTTAAGCAAGAGAAGGGTCTAGGTGCAGTTCCGGGGTCTGATACACAAGGCGCAATTCTCGTACGGTCCAGGGATTGGGCAGGGGCGTCGTTCTCCTCCAAGCAGGGGTCAGTAGCCGGGGGCAATCCAGTTGGGGTAGTCTTCCGTTCCAGGGTCGTTTGCTAAGTAGTCTCACAATATCTCACCGTCTTGAATGGTTTCACCTAAGTTACTCTCTCGACTTCACATCTTCCTTCTCCTTTTATATCCGCCCATGAAGCTCCACTGGCCGGCTCTCTCAGGTGTGCCTTGTTGCGCTGATTGCCTGCTGGCACTAAGGGAGCGTGTGCAAAGTGCAATCCATTTCTCTCTGGTAGTCTGTAGTATCTTCCTGCCATCACTACTCCCTGGGCTCGCCCACCCCGGCTGCCACAGTGTATATGTATGTGTATAATGTATGTGTATAATGTATGTGTATAAATGTATGTGTATAATGTATGTGTATATGTATGTGTATATGTATGTGTATATGTATGTGTATGAATGTATGTGTATAATGTATGTGTATATGTATGTGTATAAATGTATGTGTATAATGTATGTGTATATGTATGTGTATAAATGTATGTGTATAATGTATGTGTATATGTATGTGTATAATGTATGTGTATAATGTATGTGTATAAATGTATGTGTATAATGTATGTGTATATGTATGTGTATATGTATGTGTATGAATGTATGTGTATAATGTATGTGTATATGTATGTGTATAAATGTATGTGTATAATGTATGTGTATATGTATGTGTATATATGTATGTGTATAAATGTATGTGTATAATGTATGTGTATAATGTTGTGTATATGTATGTGTATATGTATGTGTATATGTATGTGTATAATGTATGTGTATAATGTATGTGTATAATGTATGTGTATAATGTATGTGTATATGTATGTGTAAAAATGTATGTGTATAATGTATGTGTATAAATGTATGTGTATAATGTATGTGTATATGTATGTGTATATGTATGTGTATGAATGTACGTGTATAATGTATGTGTATATGTATGTGTATAAATGAATGTGTATAATGTATGTGTATATGTATGTGTATATATGTATGTGTATAAATGTATGTGTATAATGTATGTGTATAATGTTGTGTATATATATGTGTATAATGTATGTGTATAATGTATGTGTATAAATGTATGTGTATAAATGTATGTGTATAATGTATGTGTATATGTATGTGTATAAATATATGTGTATAATGTATGTGTATAATGTATGTGTATATGTATGTGTATAAATGTATGTGTATAATGTATGTGTATATGTATGTGTATATATGTATGTGTATAAATGTATGTGTATAATGTATGTGTATAATGTTGTGTATATGTATGTGTATATATGTATGTGTATAAATGTATGTGTATAATGTATGTGTATAATGTTGTGTATATATATGTGTATAATGTATGTGTATAATGTATGTGTATAAATGTATGTGTATAAATGTATGTGTATAATGTATGTGTATATGTATGTGTATAAATATATGTGTATAATGTATGTGTATAATGTATGTGTATATGTATGTGTATAAATGTATGTGTATAATGTATGTGTATATGTATGTGTATATATGTATGTGTATAAATGTATGTGTATAATGTATGTGTATAATGTTGTGTATATGTATGTGTATATATGTATGTGTATAAATGTATGTGTATAATGTATGTGTATAATGTTGTGTATATGTATGTGTATAATGTATGTGTATAATGTATGTGTATAAATGTATGTGTATAAATGTATGTGTATAATGTATGTGTATATGTATGTGTATAAATATGTGTATAATGTATTTGTATAAATGTATGTGTATATGTATGTGTATAATGTATGTGTATAAATGTATGTGTATAATGTATGTGTATAAATGTATGTGTATAATGTATGTGTATAAATGTATGTGTATAATTGTATGTGTATAATGTATGTGTATAATGTATGTGTATATGTATGTGTATGAATGTTTGTGTATAATGTATGTGTATATGTATGTGTATGAATGTATGTGTATAATGTATGTGTATATGTATGTGTATATGTATGTGTATGAATGTATGTGTATAATGTATGTGTATATGTATGTGTATAATGTATGTGTATATGTATGTGTATAAATGTATGTGTATAAATGTATGTGTATAATGTATGTGTATATGTATGTGTATGAATGTTTGTGTATAAATATATGTGTATAATGTATGTGTATAATGTATGTGTATATGTATGTGTATAATGTATGTGTATACATATAACTATACTATACATACTCGTTCCAGCCAGGTTTGATGTTATGGGTCTTATTATGATGCTTGTAGTAGGGCTTGCTGTCTTTATACAGAGCACTTACTATATCATTGTACATGAAGCAGAGATCTCTCCTATGCACCACATCCTTACAGTTAACGTCAGTACACACAGCTGCATCTCTAGCTAGATGAATATTACTGAAGGACTGGTCTGTACGAGCAGAATACACTAAGACGTCCTCTTCAGTGAGAGTTGACCAGTCAAGTTTTTCTGTGTTGACACTATTTCCATTTCTAGATAGCGCCGGCAGATGTTCAACATTTATCGACATAGCAAAAGGTATATGATGAGTTGTTGCTGCGCCATAAAGAATGCCCATACATCCCAATGAAGCATGAGCATCAGCTGTACCAATACAATGGTCCAGCCATGATGTAGTGTGCCAGGCCTCACTAATGTATGTATAGCTATCTGTAGGCAAAAGCACTTTGCTTGATAATATAAAATAATTGTCTTTACAAAACTGAGCCATGTGCTTGGCAAATACTGAGCTTGTGTCTGAGATATCTGCATTCATATCCCCAATAACATAAATACTAGAAGAAGTATTGTCTTGAATGAAGGAATTGATGAAGGCAAGCCTATTTAGATATTCATCCTCATTGTGATTGCACTCATAGGGTGTATAAACATTTAGGATAGTGAATTCCTTATCATCATGAGTAAACTGTATTGCAACACACCAGTCAACACTAAGCCTGACCACATTTATCAAAGAGTCAAGCTTCTTATTCCAGAGAATAGCCACACCCCCTGGAATCCTTCCTCTGACTATTCCCATGCCAAAGTCAGTTGTAGACTCCCCAGCACCATGAAAGTTATCATTAAAAGAGTTGAGTTTTTCCAAGTCTTGCTTCGGTAAGAATGTCTCTTGTAAACATCGTATGTCACAATTCTCCAAAAGGTTGTCAACAACCATGCGGCGAGCTTTATCCCCAACGCTCTGCCCACACGCAGGCCACGACAGTTGTACGACAAAACCCGGATCTACATTTAGCAAGGCAAGTGAGTGCCCATAGCACCAGCAGGCAAACTTATTCCCCCCACAGCAAGTGCATGGTTAGAGCCGTACTAATACAATTGCAGTACTAGCTGCTCTCACACAAATGAGCTAACACAACTTTCTGCCTTCTGCTCTGTATTTAAGGCGAGATATGTTTGGCCTTAGAATGGTAGTGACTGTCTGTTCGTGACTTATATATTATATTATATTTAAATGACGGATTGTCATGAATTTCTACTCAGAAATTTTCATCAGAATGCATTGTGATAACTGTGTTTTCCCCCTGACTTTTCATCTGGCATGCAAGCCATTACTTAAAGTAGTTACCTGATGGCTTCTAGGAATAATTCTCAGTGTTCTGCCTGGTGTGACCTAAATGGTACCTAAATGGGACAGGTTAACAGGCCTCAGCCTCTCGCAAACTGTCTAGTCCCCTGCACAACAAGTCCCCTGTTGAGAATGAAACTCATGTTGAGGAGAAAACTCAGGGGAACAGACTTAGGTCGAGGCGTTTAGCTCAATTCAAGCAATAAGGTTTATTTGTAACAGAAGTATTATGTCCAGCAGTTAAACGTGCATGGACCTCGAAAAAAGTTCACTCTGTAGGAGCGAATGAAAAGCTAAAAGGCGCTTAGACAGAGTGCGCGAGCGGTGAATAGGTTCTTCGGATGGAAGCCTATTGGTTGAATACTAAGTAGGAGGCGGATCTGTTTCTATCTTACAGACAGCCGGTTGGAGCTCTGGGCATCTCCGCCCACACTGGCTCACGTCCGGGTCCCGCCTTCTCTGGAACGTCAGTGTGTGTGAAATGTTGATGTAACAGCATATTGTTATGTTCGGCCGACTAGATAAGCTAGGCGCTAGATATGCAAGGGCGCCTCTTTCTATCTCTAAGATGGAGCAGGCAGTTGAAGCTAGTTCTCTGTAAGACTATGTGACATTTAACTGGGGCAAAAGCTATCCTTCAGAGTTCTAGTCCTTTCCACTTTGTTCAGGCGAGCGCTAGAGTGCCCCGCCTGGAGTTTTTGACCTTCGTGCACTAGAACTCACATATCCGCGTATAAGCTGTGTTTAACATTGAATGAATGTATATTTTATTTACACATGTAATGTGGCTCTGTATAGCTTCGTGAACTGGGCATGGAAACTTTCTTCCAGCCATATTGAGGTTGGAAACGTTTCGGAAGAGTCATTCTGTAGTTAAGTGTTCACTAAAGTTAGTGTGAGTCTGTGGGAACTTTTACTTGTGACAGAGGATTAAACTGTATAATTACTAATTGTGCTGATAAATGTGAAATTTTCAACATTTAAGGCTGTAAATCAGGCCTGTTAGTCAGAGGAGGAGAAGCTGAGAATACTAAGGTGTCCCTGCTGCTTCACTCTGAGCTTAAATGATGGCCCATCAAGAGGAGGGGCTCCCCCTCTTCACCTGGACTGAGGCAGAAGTTCTCCCATCCCCCACCTCTAACGCTCTAACTTGGAAGACATGGAAAGTGAGACAGAGAGAGAGACAGAAAGAGAGAGAGAGACAGAGGGAGGGAGAGAGAGAGAGAGACAGAGGGAGGGAGGGAGGGAGAGAGAGGGAGGGCAAGAGAGACAGGGAAAGTGAGACAGGGAAAGTAAGACAGAGAGAGAGAGACAGGGAAAGAGTGAGAGGGAGTGAGAGCCAAAAGATTTTCCCATGATGCTGCCCAGAGGCTTTAATGCTGGGAGGATTTGGCATCACCTGTGACCTTTTTAACTTTGGTTAATGAAGGCGGTGGAGATGAAGAAAGAAAAGAAATGTGGATCACACAGGATTACAAATAAAAAATGATTGTGCAAAAACAGAAGTCTTTGTAAGTCTAATAGATACTGAGGGTGAGAACACTGTTAGTTTTCTAATGCAGTGTGAATGTATTAGAAAACAATTCATGCAACCTATTGTTTTATAGTAGTAATTGTTTAAATAAACCAATTCTGTACGCAGGAGACGGTATTCATTGTATCTTTGTTGGAAGGTGTACAATAATAATTTTAAATATGGTCTACTTTTGTAAAGCAATAATTATGTCGTTAAAAAGCATCTGTATCTTTATGCAGCAGTCTAATCAATGATTTACAACATGGTGACTATTTTAAAACACATACAGACCTATTTATTATTTCATAATCACAAAAAATAATAACTGCAAGCTAAAGAGAGAAAGTAGGTACATGATTCTATTGTAAAACGTTCCCAACAGCGCCCCCTATGAAATGGTCCTCACTCTTATAGTCAACTGATTTAAATAATTCTATTTTTTCTTTGGTTTTTTTAAAGAATCTGAGGTGGGAACTGGATTCAGGGCACCTCCTAGTGCTGAAATGCAGCATTCATTTTTTTCTAAGTATAGCAGAAAGGGTGGTCCTCACTCCCAATATGAAATTTCCTGGACCTCACTTCAGGGCCTTAACAGGAATGTGTGTGTCTCTGTGTGTGTGTGTGTATGTGTGTGTGTGTCTGTGTGTGTGTGTGTGTACGTGTGTGTCTGTGTATGTGTGTGTGTCTGTGTGTGTGTGTGTGTCTATGTGTGTGTGTGTAGTTAGTGTAGATCAGCCCGACAGAGAGAGAGCAGAGTAGAGGGGAGCAGCAGCGTAATAATAAATGACATCAAAAGGTTTTAAAAGAACGAACAAACACCAGGAACGTCGGGGCATATAAATACAACCATCATTAAAAAGTAGCATCGGGTTTGGGAACGCATCGCTACCTTCAGGGAATGTAAAAACACTGACAGCTCTCGCTAGTGTCCCTTCTGGGCTGCCGTAGAATGGAGGTGCAAGATGGTCGACTCCGAGGAAGACGACCTTTCCCCTTGTAGATATAAATTACTTTTCTAAGCTAATTCATAACCTTAAATGTTACACACTGTTCCTTTAAGTGGCCTTTGGCACATGTGCTTTCTTCGATATAATGTTCATATTTTTATCTGTACAACAGAATCATATTTACGTGACCTTTTCTATTTTCCTGGAGTGTTTTGGAAGGTGAGTCAAAGAGCAGCTACGCTGGACTCGGGTACTGAAGATGCTTCTGCCTCAGGTGCTGCTTCCGGGTCCCCGTTTCCCAGTGGTGTATAGTAACGAAGTAGAAATACTTCGTTACTGTACTTAAGTAGTTTTTTTGGGTATCTGTACTTTACTTTACTACTTATATTTCTGTTTACTTTTACTTTTACTTCACTACATTTTGCAAAGAAAAGTGATACTTTTACTCCGATACATTTCCCCTGAAACCTTCGTTACTCGCTACAAAATCAAATCTATCTTTAGAAACAAAATGAACCCTGAGAGCAGCGTCGGGGACTGTGGTGGAACACAGACTGCACGCAAGCAGGTTTGGTGAACCAGTGGTCCTAGCAGCAAGTTAAATCATTAGTTAATCACGTTAATGCACAATTGAAAACAAGTGCTCTCAAAGCTGTGGTGTTTTGATTCCCAGTGATGCCCAGGATGCTACATGCTATAAGCTAGCGGGCGACTACCTGAGTAGCATTCCACTCTACGATGACTGATTTCATGATGGAAGCAGAAATGGAAGCACCTGCTGCTCCCGCAACAAACGACGGTGGTGACGAAGACCAACACCAGTGGATCGCTAGCGAGTTAGTGAGCTGAGGAAGTGTTGACAGTTGTGCAGCACTAGTTGGCTAACGTTAGCTGTAGCTATATACACGGATTGACAGGAGCCGCGAGAGCGCAGCATTAGGGAAATCCTTCGCAGCTGTGCGCAAGCTGTCTGTGACGCTGAACACACCTCTACCTGCCTCAGCGGCCTGTGAAAGGATATTGAGCATCGCAGGACGAGTCTTCAGCCCAAGAAGAGCGAGACGGAATTCTCGCAATTTTGAAAACCAACTTCTTTTGAAGATGAACAGAACATGTTTCAGTTTCAAGCAATGACTGGGTTGCTGCTTTAGTGTTGATCATGTTTTGATATTTGAGTCATGTTGTGGATGATCAGATGGAGTTATGATGGCAGCAGTCGCCCAATTGCAGATTCAGCTTCAGCAAAACCTTTGTGTTCAAATCAGCCCACAGGAGTTTACAAGGCAGGCGTCCTTTCTCTAAACACTGACCTGATGCATCAAGTGAATATGTTTTGCTGAACATAATATGATGCATTGGCCTCTACATCCTCTAGTCTAATGAGCAGACTTATAAACGCACTGTTACAACTCCTTCATAGTGTCATATTGCTTTTCGGAGAATTATGATGATAAGTTCATAGTAGATGCAAAAGTATACTTATGTACAATATATTATGTTGAACATTGTTGCTCCTGAATGGATCACAGCAACCCAATTATGTTCAACACAGCTCCATGTCCTTGGTCATGATGCCACAGCACTTAAAAGAATAAACTTCATAATTCTCACAATTCTGACCCTTTGCTTTTTTATTAACAGCATTTACTTGTACTTTTACTTTCAATGAACAGGTTATGATGTTCATTTAATGTTCAGGTTATGATGTACATTTAATGTCAGAAAATTACTTTTGATACTTAAGTACCTTTGTACTTAAGTACAATAAATATCAGCTACTTTAAGACTTTTACTCAAGTAGTATTCTAATAGGTGACTTTTTACTTTTACTTGAGTAGTTTTCCAGTAAGGTATCTTTACTTTTACTCAAGTATGGCTTTTGAGTACTTTATACACCACTGCCGTTTCCTTCCAGCTCAATCCTCTCCTCTCTCGTGCCCTGGTTCACCACTGGCCTTCCTGTGAATAAATAAGGTGAGATTACTTCACAAGGCAAATAATAAAATCCCCTCAGAAAATCAAAGAAAACTGTCATTATCAATCACACATTCATTCAGAGGATTCATTGAAACACAGGCTTCTTCTACCCCGTGTTTAAACTTCATCGGCCCATCGAAGAATATGCCGAGATATTCTAGAGCAGCGGTTCCCAAACTTTTTAGGCCGCGCACCCCCTTCTACATCCCGACCGGGTTCGCGCACCCCCCCCCCCCCCCCCTTAATAATAAAACAAATTAAAAAGCAACAGAGCCTATTTACAGCCGCATAAGAATCGGACCAATGAGAGAACAGTTTGCTCGCGCGTGGCATTTGTTTACACTATTTAGTCCGCTGTTAAATGTTGCAGTGTGAACACAAACCGAACAAAGGAGCAACTGCAACAAAGCAAACGAACTGAAGGTGTGAAAACGCCCTGAAACACTGCAACAAAGTTTCAATGACTTTCAGTGACACAAGGCGTCACTTTTAAAGAGCAATACGGATGCGAGCACACACGCACAGGCTCAGAGGCAGATTATCACATTTAATTTACAATTAATGAGCGACTAATGTAGCCAGGATGTCTTCGGACAAAGCATCGATGCGGCGACACAGTGTTGTTGGACACCGGGATCATGTCCAACTTTTTTGCTTCTTTCTCTCCAATCATACATTCCACCATCTCTCTGGCAGCTGGCAAGCTCACGTCTTCAGTGATTGTGTGCGGTAGCCCCTTTTTCGCTATTCTGTAACCAGATATGAAGCCCGTAGTGCGTCGTTTCCTCTTTTTTCACCTTGACTCCGCGATGGGCCGATGTGCTCCCGATTTGTCTGTGCTATCCCTTCCTCCTTTACGGTCTCCTCCGTCTCATCTTCCTCTGACTCTAGTTCGATTTCTTCTCCCGGTCTCTCTCTCTCTCTCTCTCTCTCTCTCTCTCTCTCTCTCTCTCTCTCTCTCTCTCTCTCTCTCTCTCTCTCTCTCTCTCTCTCTCTCTCTCTCTCTCTCTCTCTCAGCTTCAGATGTCCCACCTGACAGTTTCCCCGATTTCAGCCAGTTTAGCATATTTAGCATAAAGTTCGCTGTTAGCTGCACAAGCTAGGCTGGCTAGTGTGTACGACTGGCGGCAGGCGGCAAGACTGCCTGAAGGAGCTCAAGTGCATGAAAAACCCCACTTTTAAAATAAATATATATATTTTTTTAAATATTTAATATTATTACACCATCAGATGCTGATTTACTTTTTAAAGCAGGACGATGACGACGCCGATGATGACGATGCCGCCACCGATGCCGCCGCCGATGCCGCCGCCGGTGGCTGGATCCATACCTGGAAGAATGTCGGAGAGATGTTGATGATGGTGCTTTACTGCAGACTTGTAATACAATACCAATCTCTTCATCCATCCACGCTCTCTTCCAGCTGTTCAGGGCGCTGCAGTCCGTCCCCGCACGCTTTTGGGAAAGAGGCGGGGACGCAACGACGACTCGAGCCCCACTGACGGTACGTGGAGGTAGATGCTTGCAGCTCTTCAAACACTGTGGTCGTTTCCGGTTGCACTTTTCTCCCTGTATCATTTTAAGATGATTCCACCGACATACATGCAGTACATGTTGTGTGGAGCTCCACTAACTCTGGAACAAACACATTCCACTTCTCCGTACGTGTGTCGTTAGAAAATATTACACAAATATGAAGACGTTCAGCCTGAATAATGTGTTTAACTCTTAATATTTGTGTAATATTATAGATCTGTGAATCATGCCGCTCTGCTGACAGCAGACCTGTCCATGTCTGTGATTGGTCACAGCGCTGTAAACTCCGCCCCTTTATGTGAACGCACTCACAGCCAGATGGAGAAAACAGATGTTGATAACCGGCTCCAGAGGACCGTTTAAAAGGTTCACGTTTGTTGGTGTTCGTTGAGCCGGATAACCGAAAAGACACCGAGGGTACGGTGGAGGAGCGAGTTACTTTTAGTCTTTCACTTACCTCGCCCCTCTGGGTCTTGTTCACGTGCACGAACTGTGAAGAAATGAAAAACAACAATCACGCATTATTCACATCCAGCCGCATCGAAGTGTTTTCTTTTATATCGTAGAAGTGTGTCTGTGGTCTTTATTTTATTTTATTCATTTTTAATTTAAATGTTTATTCGTCCAAACATACCAACACCACACACAGATCCAAACACTCGGCCTGCCACACAGCAAAACATTCAAATTCAAAATGAAATCCATTCATCACTGAACTTAAAGGCAGCTACAAGATCCCTCTTTGTTCCCTCAATGGCGACCTCTTTGAGGTGAGAGTATGTACAGCGTGGTGTTTGTGTGTTTGCACCATCGGGGTTAACGGAGAACTGCTGTTTAACGGTGTGCAACAGCCTCTGTTGAAGCAGTTTGTCAACAGCTTTTAGTAAAATAATATGAACCTTTGTGTACTCACCAGTGAGGGTTGTAGAACAGCTGTCCTTGTTGACTTCATCTTTAACAGTGCAGCAGTATGTTCCACGATGATCTACTGTCATCTTAAGTAAGAAGTTCCCTGAAGACCGTTCTTCGAGCGAAGGAACTGTCTTTCCTTTGAACGTCTTGTCCTGACTCTTTACGTCTTCCTCTCCCTGACGGAACAGAAAGAAATCTCTGTCTGTCTCACTATCTACATCCCGATACAAACACTCTACAGTCAGGTCTTTGGAGACATCCATTCCAGGCTTCATTCCAAACCGTAGGGTCTCCGTGTCTCCTTTGCGTGCTTCCTTTGCTGCAGGGCATTGCAGCTCAGATGCTGTTAAAGAAACACAAAATATATTTGACATTAAGCCTTCGAGTCATTGAGTCTGCATGATTTTGAAAATGCTTCTTTTTTTATTCCATCCAGAAGGTCTTTGTGTTTGAGAACGCAGTGCTGTAGTTATTGCAGCTATCATTTAATAATCGGTCACTGAATCTGTAGCAGGTCCGTTTAATATGAAAAGTCATCCCTCACCTCAGACATCATGCGAAATGCAATGACTGCTTTAAAAAAAACAGGTTCAAAAATGAATTTATAGAAATGTTCCGATGTAGATCTGTGTGAACTGCACAGTATTCAGAGAGTTAAATAGCAATTTGCCTGATAATATAATCACCTTTTCTGCCTTCATATATTTATATACTTACACTATTACTGATTACAAAATGCACACCTTCCTGTGTTTTCATATTTCTAACTGTGTATCCAGTGTGAACGCAGCCTGCTCATGATGTTTAAGACGCCTTCCTGTTCTCTCTTGTCTGGTTCATAACATAACGTGAGGCGCTCCGTGGATTTCACAGATCTGTATTCACTGTGTATCTAACAAGACACGGTGGCTGTTTACTACAGCTGTATCAACGCTAAATAAACTGATTTTACTTTCATTTAACTGCAATAAACGGATAAAAAGGATGCAGAAATATACGTAGTGATGCCGATTTGTAAAAAGTCTGAATTTATGTTTTGTTAGTTCTCTCCACAAGACGACGAGTAAATCACGTTTAAAATGCTTGTTTTCTGAATGGAGTCTGGATCTATCAGTGCTATGCTAAGCTAGGACTTTGAAAGTTAGCGGAAACATTAACGTGAGACAACATCCGGTTTCTTCAGACCAACATCCGGTTTTCAGAATAAGATGCCAACAAAGTATGAATTATATTCACATTAAGTATAAAACATGCTGCATCTCGTGAGTTAAAGGGAAAATACACATAAATTGTGGGTAAAGTGTCTTTATTCTTTGATCGCTGGGTCACCATCATCACCTCTGAGTTACAGCATCATAGTGATGAAGAGTAGAGCTGCTGTCACATGCTCTGACTGTCATGAAGACAGACATTTAGCTGAAACATGTTATTCCTGTTGCACAGCAGCGGAACGTTTCACATACAGTCACACACTGAGCACAGATATAGAAGAGATAGAACTGCTGCTGTGTGAAGGAATACTGCTGCTACAAGAACCTGATGTGTTGAAAGTGTTTAAACCAAATGTTATTGCCCTTTTGTTTGTATAGCAGTACTTTTAGAATAAAAGTGCGCAATACACTACTTTTGAAGACGAAGTGTCCTCTAGGATGCTCTTCTAGAGGAGACAACATGATGAAGTGTCCTCTAGGATGCTCTTCTAGAGGAGTTAACATGATGAAGTGTCCTCTAGGATGCTCTTCTAGAGGAGACAACATGATGAAGTGTCCTCTAGGATGCTCTTCTAGAGGAGACAACATGATGAAGTGTCCTCTAGGATGCTCTTCGAGTGGAGACAACTTGATGAAGTGTCCTCTAGGATGCTCTTCTAGAGGAGACAACATGATGAAGTGTCCTCTAGGATGCTCTTCTAGAGGAGACAACATGATGAAGTGTCCTCTAGGATGCTCTTCGAGTGGAGACAACTTGATGAAGTGTCCTCTAGGATGCTCTTCTAGTGGAGTTAACATGATGACGTGTCCTCTAGGATGCTCTTCTAGTGGAGTTAACATGATGACGTTCCCTCTAGAGACAAGAAACACTGGGAGCAGCCTATAAAACGACCTACATGTCTTCAACCTAAAACATCTTAAACATCGGTAAACAGTAACGAGGAAGCAGGACATCATGTCACCTGACACAGCCAGCCAGCTCTGCGGTGACTTCCCCTTCGTGGGGTGTTCACACATGTAGAAGCCTTCGTCAGTCCTGGACACCGCTGGGAGGACCATCTTTCCTCCATCTTTCCACTGAGCATCCTCAGTGCCGATGGGAACATCATTTCTGTAGAACGCAGCGGAGAAATCCGACGTCGGATTCGGTGCGTTTCTCTCCTTGTAGAAACATTGAATGGTCACGTTCACTCCCTCTGTCACGGGAAGTGCAGGGCTCTCCAGGATCACGACACCGGCTGAAATACAGTCGAGAAAACCCACTGTCATTTTCTCCACAGTGTTTGTAGATATTTGTAGTTCTTTTTTGTTGACACATGGTGTCTCCAGCTGCTTATTTCACAGCTTATTAAAGAGACAAAGATGAACCTGTGGGCCACGATGCTGGTGTTTCTAAAAGTCTGAAGCAACTAAAGTGAATTCTATGTGTATATTTGAGCGTATTAATGCTCTCTGTACAGAGGAAGACGCTTTGACTTTACTCTCAAAATGTTTCACTTCATCTCTCCGTCTTTACCACAATTCTAAAACTGCCTCAATATTCTTCTCTTCCACCAAACAAGCGTCATGAAGTCGACCGGCTCTACGTTTGTATACTTCTCGATCTGTCACCATTTGCCCCACAACAGCTGTTGGTGTTCAACCTGTCCTCCCAGAATCCTCCCAGATAAGTTTAATGCCGACATACCAGTCACTGTGATGTTGACGGGGCTGCTGCACTCGCCCTGCTTGGACTGACACCAGTACACTCCGGTGTCCGATGGGTAGACGTTCTTCAGGGCGCAGGCGCCGCCGCCCTCGCAGGGCCGGGACCTCTTGAAGGAGTTGTTCCCCATCAACGTCCAGACGCTGGAGTTTGTCGGCGCCGCACACGTCACAGAGACGTGCTCATACCGAAAGAACTGAGACTTGTCGGGACGGATGCTCAGTGTGGCTGCTGGCAGTGCCAACAGAGAAATGACAGAAACGCTTTTTAAAAACAAACAAACATCAGTTTGACATCTGTTATCGTACAAATAAAGTTTCGTGACCATGATCCAGCAAACTTTGCAGCTTTTACACTTTTGCAGCTCGGGTTCAAAGACCCGATGCCAAGAGGACAGCAGAACATTTTTAAGCAAACTTCATATTACCAAAACAAAAAAACTCCAGACTTCATCATCAACAATCAAATCAAGATAACTCACTAATCCGCGTTATGTAATGTAGATTTTTGGTCATCCTGTATTTATTAGAGCATATTCATATCTTACCCGTACTGTTACTCTGTAAATTACTCTGAACTTTTCTGCTTCTGGTCAGATCTCTAAACTACATTTCGTGCTGGTTGTCGAATGAACAAAGAAAAAGAAACAAGTTACATTGTAATTATTGAAAGAAGTAGATTTTCTTACACAGTATCAGGCAGAGGGAAGCAGCCTCCATCGTGTGTCGCTGCTGTTTGAGTTCATCTCGTCGAGCATCAGCGGACAGTCTACCCACATCCTGAGTTAAAGGAAATGGTGACAACAGAATAATCGATTCATATCTTCTTTTTTTCTATTCAAAACGTCACAGACCAAGACTGTAAAAACAATGTTATATTTGTTGAATAACTGAAACAGTTGCCATTGTTACGACTTTATTTTATTCTCAACCTGCTTCACACGGTACAACATGTAAAGAATTAAAACAAAGCTCTTCCTCTTCACTAATGAAAAAAAACACTTCGTGCTGGTCACAGAGGTTTGGTGCTTATGAGTCACATTTCTGTAAACACAGAACAGCCACATCATTTACCTGAATAGCCAAATAATACTAGAACAAATAAGAAATGTGTTTAAACGAGACCGATATCTCCAATATAACGGGACTATATAGCACTCAGCTTGTGGAGCACAAACAGCTAAAAAAATACATTTGAATGACTGAACAGCGATGTCTCTTTCAAGAAATGGTGAGCCGGTTAAAGACGAGGATTGGATGCGAGTACGAGTGAATGGCGTGAATGAGGCGAATACGCGAAATTCGCCTCATTCACGTGACGCTTAAAGCCTCTCAGGGTTGAAACTATGTGTATAACTATAAATGTATGTGTATATGTATGTGTATAAATGTATGTGTATAATGTATGTGTATATGTATGTGTATAAATGTATGTGTATAATTGTATGTGTATATGTATGTGTATGACTGTTTGTGTATAAATGTATGTGTATAAATATATTATTTTTATATATTTTGAAATTATCATTCTTTTTTGATTATTTTTCATAATATATATGTACATATATAATATAATATAAATATTAAAAACATTTTATATTTTAACATATATGGTATATATGATATAAAATGTTTTTTAGATTTACATTCTTTTTTTATAATATCCCAGATAGCAGTCGACTCCGGGGCGGATCCGCCCTCAGGCCGCCATGATCCGCGGTACTGTCGCACCCGGTTCGGCCATGCGCGCCGGATACGCCCGGCCTACAGATCGCGCACAGTCTAACAGCGGATTCGCTGCGGGCACCGGGCGGATCCGCACATTGAACTCGCCTATTTCCCCCAGTTCACTGCAGGCAGGTAACAGGCAGCCTACCGTTAGGACCACAGGGAGGCAATAGGAAGGGCGTGGGACGCTCACCTGGGCATTTCCTCCCGAAAGCAGACCAAGCAGCTGATCAACCTCAAGGCAGGCTTTGTTTGGAGACTGATTTGGTAAGTTATCTTTCTTTCCTTTGTTAAATAAGTTTAAAAGCATGATTGTCAGAGTGAAATTGTAGAAACATGATGTATTGATTTTAGGTTATAGCATTACATCGAAGGTGTTGAGCTAATGGTTAAACATGTGTTATCTGCTAGATGAACCAGTCTCAGTGTAGTCCTGATCCTCTATCTGAACCAGTCTCAGTGTAGTCCTGATCCTCTATCTGAACCAGTCTCAGTGTAGTCCTGATCCTCTATGAACCAGTCTCAGTGTAGTCCTGATCCTCTATATGAACCAGTCTCAGTGTAGTCCTGATCCTCTATCAGACCTCCATCAGTAAACAGACCATCAGAGAGAAGATGGTCTGTTTCTATAGAGTTGTTCTTGATGCTCGTCATCGGAGCCACCGGGTCGGATTCTGGTGAAACCAGATGAACTCATGCAGGTTCACCAGAACCTCCTTCAGCTCAGACTCCAGCAGAGACCGGTCCACCGTGGACAGACCCAGATCCTCAAGCAGAGACCGGTCCACCGTGGACAGACCCAGATCCTCCAGCAGAGGATCCAGCTCCGGAGGGAGGAGCCAACACCACGCTGCTGGAGACCCAGGACGTATTGCTGGACCCGCTGGAGGGAAGGGAGTCACGGTAGAACCAGAACCAGGACTACTACTACAGCGGTAGCATGTGCTCTTGGCCAAGCTCAGATTCATTTGCATCTGAATCTGCTTTCAGGTTCACCTAACTCTGCTGATACGTGACACCCACATGGGATTACAAGACACCACCACTTGACATACATCTGATGTATGTCAAGTGGTTACAAAGCATGTGGGAACTATCAAATATCTACAGATTATTTTATATAACTGTATTATGTGTGTATTACTGAGGTAATACTTAAAGGTGGAGTTTTACTGCACTACATTATATTGAAAGGTGTTTTGTATATTTGTCTCCATATTTTACAATCTGAAGTTCTGACCATTGGTCAACAATGTTTCACTTATTGATTCAAATATATTTGTTCATAATTAGTTTATGACATGATGATTTATTTGAGTTATCTTTAAGTAGAAACTTGATTGATTGACTCTTGAAGTGTTTGATTTGGTGATGTTTGTAAACTTTGAACACATTTATGTGATCAGGTTCAACCACAAGGTGCGGCGGAACTCAACTGCTGATCTCTGCTGAGTGAACCGGTTCTGTCTTTCACTTGTACATAGTTCCGCTGTGGGGATGGGCTGCTGTGCTGTGATAGTGTGAGATTAACCAATGAAAGTCAGCCCACACCTGCGGTCAGGTGTGGGCTGACTTTAATACTCTGCGTGCTGTTCTGGTCGAGGAGAGACCAGCTCCAGTCCGTCTGTGGTTCCTGGTCTCTGGAGTCTAAGGGTCTCAGGGTCTCTCGGGTCTCTCGGGTCTGTCAGGTCTCTCGGGTCTCAGGGTCTCTCGGGTCTCTCGGGTCTAAGGGTCTAAGGTCTCGATACCTGCGGTGTAACTCCAGAGACTTCACCTACACACGTCAACGGAGCGTTGTTTTGTAATACCGAAAGTAAAAGTCTTCTTCACAATGGCGCAGTAATTATTCTCATTTCATACTTTTTAACCCTTTGTTTTACTTTTGTGTTTATTCTTCTGAAGAGACGGATTCACTTTGACACGTTGATGCAGCGATGAAGAGCAGAACTGCACTGATTGGACTCTTTATTGTTTTTCTTCTGATCGAAGCAGCAGCAGGTATTATTCATTATTCTTATATTATATGAAAATGTCCCTTTATAGGCTTCATGCTCTTGTTGATCAGGGTGCTGAGTTGTTCGTTGATCGGGTCTTTGGTAGACCGCCGTCCTATCAGGGGCCACAGCGCTCACTGATTGGTTTCTGCTGACACGTGACTAATGACTGCTGTCCGGTTGTCCGTGCACCAGCAGAGCAGAGAACAGAGGAGCTTTATGAACGGGACCGTTTGTGGTCAATATATGAATGAAAACAACATGAAGGGATCAGCGCGTGATGGATTCATTACAGACGGAGATTCATCTCACTGACTTTTCTTCGTCTCGGATTTGTGTCATTTTTAAGATTTAAAGATATTTCATTTCAAATGAACTTCATGTAAGATTCTAAATGGTCGATATGAAGGACTTTCAGTGATCGATGCTACTTTATTTCGCACGGAATGGTGATAGCGTGTTGATCCACACATTAACACTGAAGTCAATTAGAAGTTTATTTAAAATACATCCGGGACCTTTCTGACACGATGTGCTAAAAAAAACTAAAGTAACCTCCATCTTCTCTCATTCGATTTATTTGTATTATAATTGATTATAATTCTAATCAAATATATTTTATTTAGAAAATATAAATATTTATAATTTAAACATTTTTTAAACTATTTATTAAAATTCATTCACTAAATGAGAAGAAAATAGAAATAAAAGTTATTTTCAGATTGAGGTGATGATGTCATAATTACAGTAATAGGATCATCGTCATGAGAGGGATTCTTTTAGTTGTGAGAAAGGCTTCTTATGTATTTGATAAGGTCACAGGTCATCAATGTATTCAATGAGGCAGTCTGACAGCGTGACCTGATGTCACTGACTTCACTTCCTCCTTGGTTTTAAACGCTCTCAGGGTGACGTGGGTGCTGCAGAACATTGCACAACTCACTGTGCTCGTAACAGGAAGTGTAAATGCTCGTCTCTCCAGGACCATGAGAGGGTTTTTTCATGTCATGTTTTTGTCCCCCCCCCCCCCCCCCCACCACCACCACACACACACACACAGGACCAGATGGAAGAGAGAAGCGCGGTAAGTCAAACAACGTCTTTACCTTGTAATGTTTGTTTACATATGAATCTCTAGGTTAAACATATTCAAGTTCAAGAATGTTTTTTACATATTCTTAGTGCTACGAAGCCTGTTAATAAAAGAAGAACACGCAGTGCAAATGAGAACCTGAGACATAGAACTTACAATAGTTTACAATAGTTCAAATATGGGAATAAAATGGAAATATAGAAGGCGAATAAACGAAATCCGCCTCATTCACGAGACGTCGTTAAAGCCTCTCAGCGTTGAAACTCGTGTATATATTAGTGCTCGGCAACGATTGCAATATTTAATCGCATGGATTTTTTGCCATTAACCGCGATTAATCGCGATTGTTATGGCAAAGTTCAATAATGAATTCAAAAGTAGTGTATTGCGCACTTTTATTCTAAAAGTACTGCTATACAAACAAAAGGGCAATAACATTTGGTTTAAACACTTTCAACACATCAGGTTCTTGTAGCAGCAGTATTCCTTCACACAGCAGCAGTTCTATCTCTTCTATATCTGTGCTCAGTGTGTGACTGTATGTGAAACGTTCCACTGCTGTGCAACAGGAATAACATGTTTCAGCAAAATGTCTGTCTTCATGACAGTCAGAGCGTGTGACAGCAGCTCTACTCTTCATCACTATGATGCTGTAACTCAGAGGTGATGATGGTGACCCAGCGATCAAAGAATAAAGACACTTTACCCACAATTTAGGTGCATTTTCCCTTTAACTCACGAGATGCAGCATGTTTTATACTTAATGTGAATATAATTCATACTTTGTTGGCATCTTATTCTGAAAACCGGATGTTGGTCTGAAGAAACCGGATGTTGTCTCACGTTAATGTTTCCGCTAACTTTCAAAGTCCTAGCTTAGCATAGCACTGATAGATCCAGACTCCATTCAGAAAACAAGCATTTTAAACGTGATTTACTCGTCGTCTTGTGGAGAGAACTAACAAAACATAAATTCAGACTTTTTACAAATCGGCATCACTACGTATATTTCTGCATCCTTTTTATCCGTTTATTGCAGTTAAATGAAAGTAAAATCTGTTTATTTAGCGTTGATACAGCTGTAGTAAACAGCCACCGTGTCTTGTTAGATACACAGTGAATACAGATCTGTGAAATCCACGGAGCGCCTCACGTTATGTTATGAACCAGACAAGAGAGAACAGGAAGGCGTCTTAAACATCATGAGCAGGCTGCGTTCACACTGGATACACAGTTAGAAATATGAAAACACAGGAAGGTGTGCATTTTGTAATCAGTAATAGTGTAAGTATATAAATATATGAAGGCAGAAAAGGTGATTATATTATCAGGCAAATTGCTATTTAACTCTCTGAATACTGTGCAGTTCACACAGATCTACATCGGAACATTTCTATAAATTCATTTTTGAACCTGTTTTTTTTAAAGCAGTCATTGCATTTAGCATGATGTCTGAGGTGAGGGATGACTTTTCATATTAAACGGACCTGCTACAGATTCAGTGACCGATTATTAAATGATAGCTGCAATAACTACAGCACTGCGTTCTCAAACACAAAGACCTTCTGGATGGAATAAAAAAAGAAGCATTTTCAAAATCATGCAGACTCAATGACTCGAAGGCTTAATGTCAAATATATTTTGTGTTTCTTCAACAACAATTCAATTCTCTCCAGAAGTGGAAGCCCACCCTTGTGACACCGTGACTCTACAGTGTTCAATAAAGACCGGAACGGATGTCAACAAAGACCTGGCTGTGGAGTGTTCGTATCAGGATGCAGTTAATCAGACACATGTAGATGTGTTTGTGTTCCGTGAGGGAAAAGTAGACGTTCACAGTCAGGACGAGACGTTCAAAGAATTCACAGATTGTTTGTCCCAAGAACTGTCTTCAGGGCACTTCTCACTTCTGATGACATTCGATTATTCTCGTAGTGGAACACGCAACTACACTGTTGACGTCAAGAAGAACTGTTCTACAAACCTCACTGGTAAGTACACAAAGGAGGGCTCTTGTAGCTGTCTGTAAGTTAAGGGATGAAAGTATTTTCTTTTTAATTTCTTATTATTATTCATTTTATTTTTATTTTTCTGCTTTTTATTTTTTGTATTGCTTTGTTTTGCTGTGTGGCAGGCCTAGTTTTTGTATCTGTGTATCAAATATATTTTGTGTTTCTTTAATAGGAATTGAGCTGCAATGCCCTCCAGCAGTGGAAGCCCACCCTGGTGACAATGTGACTCTACCATGTTCAACAAAGTCCCAAATGGATGGCTGCAAAGCCCTGACTGTGGATTGGTTGTATGATGATGCAGTTAATAAGACATATGTAGATGTGTTGTTGTTCCGTGAGGGAAAAGTAGACTTTCACACTCAGGACGAGAGGTTCAAAGGGAACACGGCTCTTTTGCACAAAGAACTGCGGAACTTCTCCCTTCAGATGACAGTAGATTCTTCTCATAGTGGAACATACTACTGCACCGTTGACAATGGAATCGAGAAGAGCAACTGTTCTACAACCCTCACTGGTGAGTACACAAAGGTTCATATTATTTTACTAAAAGCTGTTGACAAACTGCTTCAACAGAGGCTGTTGCACACCGTTAAACAGCAGTTCTCCGTTAACCCCGATGGTGCAAACACACAAACACCACGCTGTACATACTCTCACCTCAAAGAGGTCGCCATTGAGGGAACAAAGAGGGATCTTGTAGCTGCCTTTAAGTTCAGTGATGAATGGATTTCATTTTGAATGTTTTGCTGTGTGGCAGGCCGAGTGTTTGGATCTGTGTGTGGTGTTGGTATGTTTGGACGAATAAACATTTAAATTAAAAATGAATAAAATAAAATAAAGACCACAGACACACTTCTACGATATAAAAGAAAACACTGCGGCTGGATGTGAATAATGCGTGATTGTTGTTTTTCATTTCTTCACAGTTCGTGCACGTGAACAAGACCCAGAGGGGCGAGGTAAGTGAAAGACTAAAAGTAACTCGCTCCTCCACCGTACCCTCGGTGTCTTTTCGGTTATCCGGCTCAACGAACACCAACAAACGTGAACCTTTTAAACGGTCCTCTGGAGCCGGTTATCAACATCTGTTTTCTCCATCTGGCTGTGAGTGCGTTCACATAAAGGGGCGGAGTTTACAGCGCTGTGACCAATCACAGACATGGACAGGTCTGCTGTCAGCAGAGCGGCATGATTCACAGATCTATAATATTACACAAATATTAAGAGTTAAACACATTATTCAGGCTGAACGTCTTCATATTTGTGTAATATTTTCTAACGACACACGTACGGAGAAGTGGAATGTGTTTGTTCCAGAGTTAGTGGAGCTCCACACAACATGTACTGCATGTATGTCGGTGGAATCATCTTAAAATGATACAGGGAGAAAAGTGCAACCGGAAACGACCACAGTGTTTGAAGAGCTGCAAGCATCTACCTCCACGTACCGTCAGTGGGGCTCGAGTCGTCGTTGCGTCCCCGCCTCTTTCCCAAAAGCGTGCGGGGACGGACTGCAGCGCCCTGAACAGCTGGAAGAGAGCGTGGATGGATGAAGAGATTGGTATTGTATTACAAGTCTGCAGTAAAGCACCAACATCAACATCTCTCCGACATTCTTCCAGGTATGGATCCAGCCACCGGCGGCGGCATCGTCATCATCGGTGTCATCATCGGCGTCATCATCGGTGTCGTCATCGTCTACATCAAGCGTAAGTCATATATTGCTCAACTTTTATATAATTGATCCTAAACCTGTTAACCTTCCTGTGACAGAGACTCTCTGCACCACGTTGGATGAAGGGACCGAGGCCTCAGAAAGGCTGCTGAGTAACAACTTAAAGAATACATTTATCAATCAGAGCGTCCACTGAAGAACAGAGAACTTCTGAAGCACGTAGTGTGTTTTGAATCGACGAACGATTCTCTGCAGACGGAGGCTGAGAAACAACTGTTTGTGGCAGCTCTCCTTCTCTGCGGCGCTGTGCTTTACTCTAAAGCAGTCTTCGTTGAAGGTCTTCAACGTTTTTCAGGGCAAGGACCCCCAAACTGATAGAGAGATGGAGCAGGGACCCCCTGTTTTACATTAAACTGGGCCTAGTGCCATGAATAAACATACCTCTTTATTGTGCATTCAACACTCAGCTATTCAAATAATACACAGGTTCATATGTTCATGTTTTTATGAATGTGCCACGTGCCACTGCCATCTATAAACACACCTTGTCAGCTGATACCAATGCCAATATCAACATTGTCTGTCAACTGCATGATAATCATCATACAAGCTATTCAAACCTATTAGTGCCACTACCATGCATGAACATACCTGTTATCTTGCATACAATACTGAACTATTAAAATAATGGACACATTCATGTTTGGGAAAAAAAGAAATTTAAAATTTAAAAAAAAATATTCTAATCAACCAAAAGCTTCGCGGACCCACTGCAGTACCTCTGCGGACCCCCTGTTGAAGACCTCTGCTCTAAAATATCTATAAATATACATCAATATATATGTAGTTTTCCTTTCTGCTATTTTTCGATGGGCTAATGAAGTTTAAACAGAAGAAAAAACAACGGGGATAAGCCTGTTTCAATGAATTCTCTGACTTCAACCAATAACTGACCGGTGTGGTCAGCAAACACAACACCTCCTGCATCACAGAAGAATTCATCTGCATATTCACCATTTGCTCTCACATTATATGTCCTGTAAATTATATATTTCGAATGAAACAGAGGAATGTGGTTGGGCAAATTATGTACTCCACAGATGGACCCGAAATCTGCGCAGATTCAAAGTTTAAGAATACATTTTAAAATAGGACTGATAATGACAGTTTTCTTTGAATTTGTGCTAGGATTTTATGCAGCAGCAGCGTCTCCTCCACCTCCTCCTCCTCCAGCAGCAAACCTGGAGGAGCTGCAGGAGAACCAGCCCATGTGGCTGGAACCGCTGGAGGGAAGGGAGGCACGGGAGAACCAGAACCAGGACCGAGAGGGGCAGGCTGTCAGACCTGCTGCAGACACTACAGCTTTAGTCCACAGGGGGCAACAGAATCAACACTAAATTAAACTAAAATGATCCTCCACTCCCTCAACACAGGTGGGAGTCATCATTTAAAGCAGGCATGTCAAACAAATTTCTGAGAATGTCAAAAAAAAGCGAGTCTCTAGCTCATTTCTATCAAAAGTTGTGATTTTTTAAAATAATAAATACAAATCAAATGCTCCCCCCGGCCACTAGAGGGCAGCAAATGTAAAGGAGCTCACGTCCAGCATGCGGCACCGCCCCCTGATGTGTCCAGGTAAAAACTAACCGGCAATCTTGCTTCACCATTCACCACTAACACACTTGTCAACACACCCTTCCCAAAATGGCACTGTCAAAAAAAAGAAAAGTGGACACGGAGTGCAGAGTTTTCCAGGAAAAATGGACTGAGAATTACTTATTCACAGAAGTGAATGCAACACCGGTGTGCCTGGTATGTAATCAGCCTATTGCAGTGTTGAAAGAGTTTAATATTAAGCGCCACTATGAGACTCTTCATAAAGAAAAGTATGACCACTTGAAAGGACAAATAAGGAAAGACGAGATAAACAAATTGGTCGCTGGTCTGAAGAAACAGCAGTCTACTATTACGCGCAGCCGCGATATCTCTGATGGGGCTGTAAGAGCCAGCTACATTATTGCCAACGAGCTGGTGCAGGCATCCAAGCCGTTTTCTGATGGGGAGTTTGTAAAAACATGCATGCTGAAGGCTGCAGAAGTCGTGTGCCCTGAAAAGCGACCTGCCTTTGCCAATATCAGTCTAACGAGGAACACTGTCGCAGATCGGGTGACAGCTCTCTCAAGTGACTTGAGCAGCCAACTGAGAGAGAAAATCAAGTCATTTATCGCATTTTCAATTGCAATAGATGAGAGCACCGATGTCACAGATATTGCTCAACTGGCCATATTCATTAGAGGTGTTGATGAAACTTTGACCATCACCGAGGAGCTGCTTGAATTGGTGCCCATGAATGACACCACAACAGCAGATGACATTTTCAGCGCTCTCGTTGGAGCGCTGGACAAGGTGGGAGCGGACTGGTCCCGTGCCGTGAGCCTGGCTACCGACGGTGCGCCATCAATGGTCGGGAGAAAGGCAGGTGTTGCCACAAAATTCCGTGACAAAGTACAGTCAAATGGAGGACAAGAGTTTTGGGCATTTCACTGCATTTTGCATCAGGAGGCGTTATGTTGCAAAACACTGAAAATGGACCATGTTATGAGTGTGGTTGTGAAAACTGTCAATTTCATCAGAGCGCGTGGTCTAAATCACCGTCAGTTTGACACATTTCTCAGTGATAATGACATTCATGCTGGCCTCCCATACCACACTGAGGTGCGGTGGTTAAGCAGAGGTGCAGTACTCAAGCGCTTCTTTGAGCTGCGAGGGGAAATAGGACAATTTATGGAGAAGAAGGGACGCCCAGTAAAGGAACTTAAATGCAAGGAATGGGTGCAGGATCTTGCGTTTATGGTTGATATTGATATATGGTTGATCTCCAAGGTCCTGAACTAACTCTCTGCTGCTGCTGCTGTTGTTGTTGGGAAGTGCAGGCAGCAGAGCAAAAAGCTCTCAAAAGACTTGTTTCTGTGTTTTCCCTACCATTACACTGGATGTAATTATATCCCTGTTGCATAATCTAATGTGCAGTATATTCTCATCTTCAGAGCCTACTAGTTTGATCTGATGTAATCTTATTGCCCATGCACTGCTATAACTTTTATTTAGCATTTTATTTATTTCAAAGCAGTATGACATATAAGGCAAAAATATTTTTTTCATAGCTCCCACTTGAGTTTGTTTAGTGTGGTGAGTTGGTTCAGGTGTAAAACTGCATTCACTCAACTGTCAAATAAACCAGTTGTTAACACATTCACAGCCAAACATGGAAATCATTTTTTTCTCCATTGTTTGTGAATAAATGTGTTGTGCTTAGAAAAGATCCCTTGTCATCCGTGATTATAATATGTAGGGTGGGCTACAAATGTAGGCTGAATGATAAGGCATAGTACTGAAAAACAAAGCTAAATATTTGGAGTTGAAATTCTTTTACTGATCCGGCCCACCTGAGAACAGAAAGTCTGGTTCCGGCCCCCGAGTGTTTTCGTTGCACTGTGAAGAACTTTGCACTATGAAGCACTAAAAATCTTTTTTACTATTATTATGCAACCTTTTGATTTCCTCAGTTTTATTCAATTTCAAAATCGAGGAATAGATTTGTAAGCAGTGAAACACCGGAAGAGGCTAAAATACTGAAACTGAGATCATTGTTTTTTTGTTTTTTTAATAAATTCTACTCAACATTTCCTCCCTCATTAAATGATAAGACCGTTGACCTGAAACACATCTCTGGTTCCTAAAAGTCAATTTACCAAAAACCTTGAACTGCTCTGCACTGATAACAGCTCTATCTGCCACGCTGCAGACTTTCTTTCTTAAAATAAAACAAGTGATTTGAACTTTTCTCATCTACTTTTATTTCACAAAAAAACAAAAACATTTATATCCCATAAACAGTGGAAGTAATATGCAAATGTGGCTGCTTATCAATAAAGCTCATTGTTTTCAGACGACATCAGAAACACTCAAAAGATCAAACAGAAAAGTAAAGATGGAGAGTTTGTGCTTGAGACATAACTTGAAAAGGAATTTGATTTAATTGTAAGGCTTGTAACTCATAATGTAATAGTTGTGTATGTATTTAAATTTATACGCACTAAGCTCGAGTTTCAGAGTTGTTATGAATGATGAATGTTCTTTCATTCAGGTTGTTTGTGTCGCGTTTCTGGTTTTAAAATGGAGCAAAGTAAACATGCCTCTCTTCATGTATTTAGTGTAGCGTGAGAAGGGTTCACATACAAAAAAAGGGAAATGCCTTTTTTTCCAATTGAAAATGATTACACTGAGTGCAGAATTTATTCAATTTTTTTAGTTCGTTTATAATGTATGATGTAATAACTACACTCAGTGCAAAGCTCATTACATTATGCGCTCGTGGTTTTCTTAAATGATGGGCACATTATATATAAATTATGACATTGTGTTATTCAATTTGACAGTGAAAGCTTATTACAGCATCTCTTTTCTGAACTTGAACGTGTAGTAATTAGGAATAAGGTATACAATATTAAATGTATATTCAATGCTATTTTAGGATGGATTGTACTTTAAAAATACAAATAGTTCATTTGATCGGACGTTGTGCAGCTCATTTGGGGGAAGTACACTGTCTTGCAGTACATTCATATTTAGTGCAATTGTCCAAATTACGTTCTACTTCAGGCATTCAAAGTTCAAGTTCGTATAATATGTTCCATAACTATCACATTCTTGTTTGAAACTCACAGTATGTAGTAATAATAGTAAAATACTTTAAAAGATTGCATGTACATTTCTTCATGCCCAGACATGAGGTCATACGATGTGATGACCTTTCCGTATTTTCCAGGAGACACTGGATTTACTTCATCCAACTATTTTCTACAACTTTTCCTGAATTTGTCTGGAACGGTGATCCATCACCATTTTCTTCATTTCTTTGGCTGATTTAAGATCCGCTTCAGTGAGCAATTCTGCGGGGCCACCCTTTGGATCATTTTTGTTTCTGTGAAAGAGTTTATAGTTATTAGAGAATACAAGGAAGCGGGACAGATTTGAACCTTGCTGGCTTGGTGGTTGAGGTTTCAGGCTTACTACTTAATCAGCACAACTTTGACCAACACTCAAAGTAAAATCATAAAACAGTACTTGCGTACATGTAAACATGTTTAACAATGTTTATGTTTTATTGCTTAATGACATTGAATCAAATTAGATTGAATATGGCTTTTCTTTTGACACTGATTAACAGAAAATTAGCCTTTAATGTCAAAGTGAAAACAAATTTCGAGTGAAAAATTGGCTCAAATTCCAACACTTCCCATAATGCAACTCAATGATTATTTCATTATACGCCATTGTGTTCTTGATGTTAACTTCTTTCAAACTCGTTTGAAAAAGCAGCTTTTGAGTGAACACTGACAGTTTGTCATGCAGGCTTCCTGTTATATATTTTAAGTCTGAAGTCTGAGATAGCAAAAAGCTCTGGACAGAAACAGCACATTCTGGCCTGCAGCTATGTCACATATTTCATTGGTACTTTCTTTTTGTGGGTTTTGTTTATCTGGGTAGTATAGACTTACGTTTTGAGGTGTTTTTCAATGGCCTTTCGCTCGTACACCGTTCCGTATTTTGTTCTCACTGGATCAACAAACATCTTGTTGGTGAGTGGACAGATTAGATGTTGGGGCACAAGCTGTTTCTCAGGATCCACCAATTTCTTTCAAATGAGAAACACAGACAGAAACATGTCAAATAAAAATGTACCAAAAGTGCAATAATGCATTCATTAAAAAGGTGATATATAACCCATAACAACAGCCCTTTATGAAGCTGATCTGATCACAGAGCCATGATCTGGTAACCCCGTTTGTTTTTTTACAAAATTATGTTCCAATACAACTAAACTGCAACCTCAATTATATTTTGAGGGAAACGTATTTCCTCTTGGATTAAGGTCAGTTGCAAACATGGTTAACGTTGTGAATTGAAACAAAACCACATCAAAACTACTTGGTTAGGTTTAGTAAAATAATCATGGACTGGCTTAGAATGAGAATATTTGTTACAATATTTAAGTTACTTAAAATTAAAATAAGTCAATGTTGACTTTTGGTTTCACATAGTACATGAACAGTGGCCTCCTGGGTAAAAGTCATTTGTTAGTTTGACCCACCCAACCAATCCCAACCCAACCCATCCGAACACATCCCAACCTATCCCATCCCATCCCATCCCATCCCAACCCATCCCAACCCTTGCCTTTCACTGACTTGTAATATATTGCCTACATACTGCAAGGCAAATGTATTAGATTGCTTTATAGTGTAAGACTTGACACCATAGTTCATTTACCTTCTCCATATCATCCCGTGATTGCGCGGCGGTTTCCTCTGTATGTTTTTTGGCCTCCTGTTCGTACGTCTCACGGCTGGTCATGAATTCCTCAGCCAGAATGCTTCCACAGAAAAACACTCAAATGCTTAAGTTACCAAAGTACATGCAACTCATCTGCATAAAGGACATGGCATTAACTTTGGCCCACATCAGTGCTTTCAAAACCTGGACCCAGAACCGTCTGCTTCGGAGGAACCCTTTTCTTCTCTGTGAGACTAAAGGTTCCATTACGAACCCGTATCTTCTGAAGAAAGAGTTCCTCAAGGATTGTTCAAAGCATGGGTGTTAAAAGGGAACACCTACAATCCAAAAAGGGTTCTCAGTAGAACCACCAGGGTGGGTTCTAGATAAAACCTGTGGAATATAAAAAGAGTTCTCTGTAGTAAGTCCTGGTGGGTTCTGGCTAAAACCCTTGGATTATAAAAGTGGCTGTGAATCAGTAGCCCCTTTCAATGGTTAAATGATCAAACATGGACAATAAGTGCCTCCTCTGTCCTGTAATAATGCCTACGTATGTCTAAAAACACATGTGTAGTTACAGTATGGGTGTATCGTGAGAGTGCAGGGGCTTGAATCCAACCTGTCCAGTGGATCTTCAGGCTCTGGGATGATGAGCAGTCCATAAACAGCATTGAGGATGTCTCTCATCGTGATGTGGGCATTATAGTTCCGGTCAAATATGTTGTGGCAGATGCGCCCCACACTGTTGATATTACAGTGGTACACCTTTGCTTTTGTTAAGAAAATGACACTGCAATTAAGGTACAAATATTGGCAATTATTTAAATTCAGGCCATGTTATAATGAAGCAATGCTTTTGGAAACACCATCACAGAATCACTACATGGGCATCATTCACAAATGTTTCATTATTTTTCTATCTTGAATCAAAATGAACGAGATTAAGAAAATACAATTCATTGATCTGTCAAAATCATGATTAAATATGAACCGAATCACTTAAATGTGGGAAGATATGAATTATTATTCCGTCTGCAATGATTTGCATTGACATTAATCCATTAAAATAGTGAAAATGTGCATTCATTTGGCAGGATACTCGTGTGACGAAGCGAACAAGTGGAGGCTTCACTGGGTAGTCGGAACCAAACTGGCAGAACAACTCAAAGGTTCCTTTCTCATAAGGTGTGTCAGGAGGTCCTTCCATGAGAATCTTCCAGAATGCTGAAAAGTTTAGAAATAAGATTGAAAAATTGCCACGAGTTTGGCAACTTGCATGTCGCCATTTTGGATTACGGGCGTCGCCATCTTGGCTTTTTTGCTACCGATGAATGGAAGTTTTCATATTTAGAAAGCAGATGAGTGACGTAGAGACGCATACGTCTCTGGTAGAGACCTGTCAATCACCGTGTAGCCCCGCCCTAAAGCATCCCCTGCTTTATGGTCTGTGTGACCAGCATTAGCATTAGCATTAGCGATTACTATGCGGACACAACTCGAACGCACTCTGTGCATATGATTTGTTCTTGGTTAACATCACTTGCCCTAAATCCAAAAAACTTCCAGACAATGAATGATGATCATTTTCGAGGGGCTAGCTCCTCGCGCTGATATTTAATTTAGCTTTCACACGACACCCGTGACCATCTGCTCTGTTGTCTTGTCTCTCTGCTTCTTCCGGAGTCTGCAGGGTGCGCGCATGACACCTCCCATCTCGTTCGCCTCCTGGTGGTCGGCTGACTGTTAGGTGAGGAAGCGCTTGATTTGATATGTAGCGGAGCACGCATTTTAAACGTCAATATCGCAGACGATCATGCTCATTTAATCGTGGCAGCCAAAATCGTGATCGCGATTAAAATTCGATTAATTGTGCAGCCCTAACTAAAGCTCATGGGCACTTTTTCAGTTTACAAACTGGGCTTCTCTATCAAATAGGTATGAATGAACCTTTAGCTAGATGGTTTCCAAACAGCTGAATAAATGGACGGCATGTTGGTACTCCTATTCCCAAAGAATGATTCAGCTGACCTGGGCAGGCTGGGCTTAACGGGTACACCCTAAACGGCCAATAATTGTTCTAATATGGAAAGTTCCTCGGCTTCACACTAGCTGGTCATCTAAGTGTGAGTTTTGGTTTACAGGTTTGGATACCTCAGTTTAATATTGTTATTATTATTATTAAGTGTTGGTTTAGTGAGAAGAACAACAGCTTTCACACTCAGCAATTTCATGATTTGTAAGCGATACAAAGCTGACCTATGTGATACAAACATGCAACACCTCAAATATGATCAACATTATAACATTCCTGAGCATTGCTGGGAGCTGAAAATATCCATAGATTATCCATCAATCCATTGACAATCCAGTGTCAATATTTAGAATAGAATCCATGCCACTTACTGAAGTCAGATTCTGATGGGAAGATACTGAAGTATGGATGTGGGTCACAATGCAGGCTCCTCAACTCCTCCAGGATGCGTTTGTCCTTTTCCATCAACTGACCAACTTTGGCGTCCCGCATCTTATTTTTCAGAGCACTAGTGTGAAAGATTAGTAGCGCAAGATTATTTGTATGCCTCTGTCAAAAATACAGAATGAATAACTAATTTCTAAGGTTTCTGGACTTGTTCTTCCATAACTACCTTATTGTTACCAGTATTTATTTAAAGTATGCACTCCATGATTATAAAATAATTACTTTATGTCATATTAATTGAGAAGTAATGTACAATAAGCAAGGAATACTTGTTTCTTAAAGATTTGGCTTGACTCCTTGTGAATGAACCTGCTAGAATAATGCTGCTGTAATGAATGTAACTTCCACACATCTGTAAATACCACATTAATGTAATGTCTTTGTGTATTTATTTCTACTTCTCCGGGTGAACACTTTGTCACTGGGTGTGAGAGCATTGGCAAATAACAGCGTTATTTTTCAATGTTCCTCAAATCAAGAAAATAAGTGAAATCATAAGTCTTGTTTTCTTAAAAACATGGTTATTCGGTGTAAATGCAGAGTATGGCGAAAAGATGAAATCTAATTTTTTTTAGTTTTGGTCCATCCACCCCGACCTTCTCCCTACGCAGACTTTGTCGCTCTTTATACTACGTCACCTGACTTCCTCCTTTCCTCCAGTCATAAACATTAAGGCCTCTAGAGATCGCTGATCGAGCTTACCAATAGATCAGGGATTCCCAAAGTGTGGTAGAGCGAGAGGAAAAGTGTAATGGCGTCTGATGGTGTAATAATATTAAATATTAAAAAAAATTTCATTTTAATTTAAAAAGTAAAAACATGAATTATAAAAATCCCCTTTGTAACATTTAAAATTAAAAACGTACAATTTAATAAATGCACTTGAGCTCCTTCCGGCAGACTTGCCACCTGCCGCCAGTCGTACACACTAGCCAGCCTAGCTTGTGCAGCTAACGTTCAGCAACATTCATGCAAATATGCTAAACTGGCTGAAATCGGGGAAACTGTCGGGTGGGACATCTGAAGCTATCGGTCATAAAAGGAGAGAGAGAGAGAGAGAGAGAGAGAGAGAGAGACAGAGAGAGACAGAGGGAGCGAGAGACAGAGAGAGACAGAGAGAGACAGAGAGAGAGAGAGAGAGACAGAGAGAGACAGAGAGACAGAGCGAGAGAGAGAGACAGAGAGAGAGACAGAGAGACAGAGAGAGAGACAGAGAGAGAGAGAGAGACAGAGAGAGAGAGAGAGAGAGAGAGAGAGAGACAGAGAGACAGAGAGACAGAGCGAGAGAGAGAGACAGAGAGAGCGAGAGACAGAGAGAGACAGAGAGAGACAGAGAGACAGAGAGAGAGAGAGAGACAGAGAGAGCGAGAGACAGAGAGAGAGAGAGAGAGAGAGAGAGAGAGAGGAATCGGAGGCGAGGGGAACGGAGAGGTGCGTTGGGGAGAGACCGGGAGAAGAAATCGAGCCAGAGTCAGAGGAAGATGAGACGGAGGAGACCAAAAGGAGGAAGGGATAGCACAGACAAATCGGGAGCACATCGGCCCATCAAGGTGAAAAAAGAGGAAATGAGAGTGAGCATCAGACTGGGAAAAAAGATTGAATATGATGAAAAGTATGTGTGTCTGGGCTTCACTTGGATTGGCAACGCAGATTGCCCAAAGCCACAGTGCGTGGTGTGCAGTGAGGTTCTGGCTAACAGTCTGAAGCTCTTATTTACGTCGCCACCTGAACACCAAGCATGCCAGTGCAAGTCAAAAGCCCCTTACATTGTTTATATCCAAATTGGAGGAGTTACAAAACAGCCAAAAACAACTGGAGTCTCATTCATGTGTTGGTCTATAAATGACGCACTACGGACTTCATATCTGGTTACAGAATAGCGAGAAAGGGGCTACCGCACACAATCACTGAAGACGTGAGCTTGCCAGCTGCCAGAGAGATGGTGGAATGTATGATTGGGGAGAAAGAAGCAAAAAAGTTGGACATGATCCCGGTGTCCAACAACACTGTGTCGCGCCGCATCGATGCTTTGTCCGAAGACATCCTGGCTTCATTAGTCGCTCATTAATTGTAAATTAAATGTGATAATCTGCCTCTGAGCCTGTGCGTGTGTCCTCGCATCCGTATTGCTCTTTAAAAGTGACGCCTTGTGTCACTGAAAGTTATTGAAACTTTGTTGCAGTGTTTCAGGGCGTTTTCACACCTTCAGTTCGTTTGCTTTGTTCCGATTCAGGGATTAATATGATACAATGTTGCAGTTGCCCCTTTGTTCGGTTTGTGTTCACACTGCAACATTTAACAGCGGACTAAATCTTGTAAACAAATGCCACGCGCGAGCAAACTGTTCTCTCATTGGTCCGATTATTATGCGGCTATGAAGGCTTAAAAGGCTCTGTTGCTTCTTTTTTTTATTATTATTAAGGGGGGGGGGGGGTGCGCGAACCCGGTCGGGATGTAGAAGGGGGTGCGCGGCCTAAAAAGTTTGGGAACCGCTGCTCTACGGAATCAGAGGTTGCCATCTGAGCTGAATACAAAGTATGAGCTTTCTTAACACACTGCCAAAACCTTTGTACTCACCATCTTGATAACGCTTAAGGAAGCAAAACTAAAGTAGTAACCCTCCTGAATGAGATGTTTCCGTCTCTTACCTCTCTGTCACTATCACTTTACTGTTCATCTGGCTTGGCAAGACAGCCTCTGGAAACTCATCATACCCAGGAAGAGCAGCGGTCACGGTTAAGAAAGCCTGTAAAATACCAAGTGGAAATGAACACGCAGATAATTACAATGTGCGGCTGATGCCTGTTTAAAACTCATTCCTGCGATCGCGTCTCATTCTCAGAGCACTTCAAACAGAATAACTGGTGCACTAACTGTAGTGATGGAAGACGGGTCAGCCCTGTTCTTGGGTTTCCTCATCTCCAAAGAGAGAACAGTCTCGATCTCAAAGAGCTTCAGACCGTCTTTGCTCGTCTCCGGTTTGAAACAGCAACCCCCTGAAAGCAGATGAATTAAAAAACGATATGTAATATTTAAACCCCTACAAAGCACACTGTGAAACCACAGCCTCCATTAACATGACAAGTCAAAGGCTAATATTGAATCAACCTATGACAATAACTGATAATATGAATATTAAATAATAAGTAATGTGTCATAATGACGGCCATTTTAACATACAAGGACATCCTCTCTTGTGGGAGCATTGTGCAGTCGTGGTTCTTTTTGAGTCTCTGGTTATCACTTCAACGGACATTGCAATTAAACAACGCAAGTAAAAAATAAAAATAACTCAGAACAAAAAACAGTGCCCTGACAACCCTGACTTTCAGAAGACAATTTCATATTCTGAGACTAGATTTGTCTGTTCCACGCTGTGGCACCAGTGTAATAAAACCTTCTGGCTACATTATTCACTGGAGGCACTTTACGTGAAGGTACACTGGTATTATAGTTATGCTGAGTATGAACCATTGTTATCTGAGAACACAAATACTGAGGAACATGCCAATTGATAACATTCTACATATGGAACCTGGTCCAAATGAAAAACTCATTAGATAATAGAAGATACTAAGGGTACCTGTCCATTGAGGTTTTCATACTGTACCTGTTGCATTGCTGATTCCGCGCAGAATATTGTTCTCCACTTTTCCGAGAAGAATTGAATCCACGATGATGTTTGATTTTATCAGGTTGGCAACAACAACATCTGGCTTGTTTGAGGATCTGCACAAATAATAGGTTCTTTACAAATATAACATAATTTGGTTTTTTTCATATTACAGAGCAACATAGCATTATGATAATAGACAACAAACTATATGACCACAGCTTCCTCGATTGACAATATGCATCCGTAGCCCCTAACACTAACCATCACAACTAAATGCATAAACTGAACCCAATCCTAAATCTAAGTTTATCGTTAAAACTAAGTCATAACTTTTATTCAGACTTCAGACTTGACTTGAGACTTATCGGTCTTGACTTCAGACTTGTCACTCTTGAATTGAGACTTAATTCCAAAGACTTGACTTATTTGTGACTTAGAAAACAATGACTTTGTCCCACCTCTGGGACTACGTCATGTTAGCAATGGTATCATACGAAGGTAGCATAGAGAAGGAAAATTACCCAACGTCGTTTCCATCTGTGAGACAGAGAATGCGAAGTTTGCAGCCTGGAAACTTCTTGACTTTTTCCAACTCAAGCATTGCATGCTGTAGGGCATCATAAAGTTTAGTTTGTCCATGCGCCTGAAGGGTATGCACGTGTTCCTAGAAAAGTAAAAAAAACAACAAACTGTCTATTTAGCTTCATTAGCTTATTGTTTCATGGGTCAGGAGCCCATGATAGAATAGATAACTTGACATACTTGAACTAAAACATTATCTGGTACACTAAATCTTTATCAGGGTTTGTGATGTGTTATGTATTGCATGTACCTTGAACTTTTCGAGTGTTTCTGTGAATGTGTGGAGAGTTTTCACTTCAGAGTCAAACTTCACAAGGCCAATTACATGATGAAAATCATAAGCCATGGTCCGTGTTGCAAAGTTGTCAAAAAGCTCTTTAACAGCATGGATCTTCTCTATTTCCACACTTCCATAGCACTTCTCCACCATGGATGAGCTTGTATCGATCAGCACCTGATGAAAATAAAGTCAAGAAATGATTAAGTTGTTTTGTTTACTTTCTCATCCAGAAATGAAGCTCAGCTTGAAGCCTATACTGAGGGATGGTGATCAGACTTCAACAGACGAGAAAGGAATCTCTCATGCATGTTAGAGGGTGTCTCTCTGCCAGTGTCGAGGTCACAGGCTAAATTAGTTTAGCCACAGTTTAGAACTGCAGGGCTACTGACTTAACATGTGATGCATAGTATGCAGGCTCCAATGCACAGATCTGCTCAAAATGCCACTCCGTGTAAAATTTAAAAAATTAGATAGGATCCAGATGACTTGACTTCATACAGTTCTTCTTGTACACACAAACATCTCAGAAATAACTCCTGATTTTTTCAGTTAGCCCACTGGACGGCACATTGAGCCAGATGGTGTAGTTACTCATTAAAAGATTTGACATAGTACAGGATCAACATTACCAGTATAGCCTCTTTTGGAGTCCTGGTTGTGACGAATGAATAGTCCTCCCTATGGTCACCAGTACTGCAGGAAAAGTTAAGAACGTTATCAGAAATATTCTGATAATTCTGACCATGTTCTTAATATATGGTCCATGCTATGCATTGCTGTTGTATCTCTATTGTAGATTTACCGGCTGAGGTTTGTCACCACATGTATAAAATCTATTCTCTTCTATAAATATATCTCATTGTATTGCGGGGCAAAATGGAATAATGCCATAATAGAATTTGAATTCTATTGTTTGTTTTTTGTAAAAAAAATCACATTATTATTATTCGTATTATAGATAATTAACTTTCAATGGACTTTAACTTTGGTGCCAGTGCACTTCAGTTGTCTGCCCTCATGTGTGAAAGACTAATCCCCTCCGTAAGCCTATGTGTGATATCGTACACAGTGGTAAGAAACTAATTTGATGTTCTATGTCAAGCTGAATCTATTTGAGGGCGCTGATTGGCTCAATTGTATGTCACTCATTTATATCTTGAATCAGCAATTGGCTAAACTGCTTCATAGACCCGCCTCTTTTGGGCCAAAACGATCAGGCCCCCCAAGCTGCGCGTTCTCAGAGTGTCTACACACAGACAGAGAGCACGAGCAGAGAGCACACAGGAGGAGAGCACGAGCAGGAAAAGCATATATTTTGCGCAGATATCATATTTTACACACATTACTGGGTACATTCCATAGTTCAAAAACACACATATTGACAATTTGTATAATTTATGATTATTATAATTTTTTATTTTTTTTGTGTGGCTCATGGTGGGGCCATGCCCCATGGCCCTCTATTGACCAGCCGCCACTGGTCAGAATACTACCACAACACGCCGCCTGTCTCTGGCAGAAATGCGCTCATCCACGCACGGGAACAACACCGAGTTGTAATATATCACCCCACCACTCTCGGCTCATACCTCCCCAGCAACGAGGCACATCACCCGGTCACAATACCTCCAGAATGTCCCCCGGGTGAAATCCGGGACTTGGTTTTATGGTTCCGAGTGGCGGCGCTCACCCGTTGGCGCTGGGACGCGAGGTCTCCAGCCGCCCCCGCCGCGAGGCACCCGATCATCGGGTCTGTCAGCCCTCGGAACAGGCCGCGGGTCAACAACTCGTGGGTGGCGGGGTAGAGGCGAGGCAGATCACAGAAAAATAATAAAGACTAGAGTATGGCAAAGATATGTTGATGAGAAACGTATTTGTAATACGTCAAACACAAACGTAATCAGGGAGAAAATACGTTCAATTGAGAATGCATTTTAGTTTTGGGGGAACATACTTTTTAGGAGACAGGACTGCACCATGAGACCACCATTACATTTTTCCTCTCACGCACCCCCTAGAGGCAGCTTGCGCACCACACTTTGGGAATCCCTGTTCTATGTCGTTTGGCTTCATGGTAAGGTTGACACTATTGTCTTCTGTTGCTGTATGTAGGCTAAATATGTAATACACCATGCAATAGTTGGACTGATCACCGACGTCAGATAAATAATAAATAAATAATGTTTTTTCACGCCCCTCTGTGTCTGATACCGATGCACAATGCACCCTTAGGGTCTGCATGAGATGCACCGGGCTTTCAACTACAATGTAAACCCATCCGCATCATTAACAGACGCTTCGAGAAAATGCTCCGAGAGTGTGATGACTTTCAACCAGGAAACTATTGTTAATGACCGGTGTCACTTTGATGTTTGTGACGGGATTTCAGGGCTTTTCTTAGAGGGTTTACATTTTACGGAGTTTACTTACTTATTTTAAGCCCAAACATGGTGTTTTTCCTAAACTTAGCTCAAAGGTTCTGTTGCCTAAACCTAAGCAAGTGTTTTTGATTAAACTCACAACATTAACCACCTGTTTCCTGTGAGCATGATAGTTTGGACGCGCTGGGCTACCCAGTGTGTTAAAAAGTGTCACCAACAAGCATGTGACAAGCTGGGTATGAGGACAGGTTATATATTTTTAGGTAAATGTCAGACTTTTATGAGGATTGAAATATGCTGCTTTATTGCCAATTTGACGAGAGAAGAGAAAGGCAGCCACATTCAAAGCCACAGTATTATAGTAAAACAAATTACATCTTCATTTCAACTATAATGTTGTCTAGAATACAAAAAACCCCAAAGTACTCACCTAGCTGCCAACACATCCACATCCACATTTTGGGTTTTGCCGGTCAGACAATTATGAACCTGGATCTTTGCAGGAGCTGCCTTATCTTTCCCCAAATAGACACCAAGGTTGTCTGCAAAAAAACAAAAAATAATTGTTACAGAACAGCAGGACCCTTAGAATAAAAAGCATGGAGAATTCTGAAGCTGACCAGCTGAGAAACATTGCAAGTCTCATGGCTAGGCCAATGTGTCTCAAGCAGAGATGTAAGTTATAGTTAAACTGTATCTACTCCCTCTTCACTTGCCTCAGCAAACCATCCCTGGATCGTTAATAAGAGGTCCAGAAAGCCAGAGAGCTTTTTATCAAATCCTCCAAAAGGTCTAACGTGACTTCTTGATTTGTCTTTACTGGCTGCGTCTGATCCAATTCAGAATCCAATTCAAAGCTTCTGTGATCACTGATAGAGCTCTGCATGGTCAAGGACCTACCTATATTAGATATCTACTGCAGTACCTTCCATTTGTTACGCTCAGACACTCGGGTGCCTCAATATTATTAGTTATAACTGACACCAGTAAATGCAAATATTAATATAATGTGCACTGTTGTTTTGTCAGGTTACCTTCACTCAGGAAAACTAGTTGTAGGTCATCACTACCGAGGTCCTTCAAACGCAGCGGCGGAGACACACTGAGTTGAGGGAAAGCTTTCAGTTCTTCTGCCATGTCTCCAAAACTCTTCTGAGTATTCATGTGAAAGCTGTAATTCAATTATACAGGCTATATGAGATGAATGCTGTGAGAACTAAATCAATTTAACACACACAAGGAAAGCAATGTTTGAGCATGTGAAATCACGTTCTTTTAAATATAAATATCCTCATTGGACTTGTATGTTTATAAGCCTTAGAAATAAGGGTTCCACAGGGGTTCTTCCTGAAGTGCTGAGGTTCTACCCAGAACCATTTCCTTCTGAAGAACCCCATTTTGAAAAGAGTGTTCCCTAGAAGTGATTTGACTATGGGTTCCAATAAGAAAGAGTTCTTTTAGGATTGTTGAAAGCAGGGTCCCAATTCATGGGTCTTCCCACAACTCCAAAAAACTGATTGAGAATCAGTTTTTGTGGGTTGCGCTGCCCAACATGAGCCTTCATGGGCGTGGTCCAATGATCCAAGCATAACTTGTCAAAGTTGAACCAATGTTAGGATGATGGGTAATGTAGTCATTTGTTGTAAAACCAGTTTAAAATTCTGAAATTCTGGTTCAAGACTTCTCTGTGGACACTTGGTTTAGGCAGCAAGGATTCATCTTAGTTTTATTGTATAATATAACTGAATTTCATGGCAGAATTGAAATCCACTGCATTACTGAAATAGTAAAGGCTGTTGCAGAACTAGTTTCATGAAATCTCTGCCCCAAAAAATGTGATGGGGAACCATGGGTGTCGTGGGTTGCGCTGGACAACATCAGCCCGGCCCTTGACAGAGCTTCTCAAAGCCTAATATCGCTGAGTATGGTTAAGGTAAAACTAGAGTTAGGGTGTTGAAGGTTCAATGGGTAGTCCCCTAAATCTTCACGTTCAAAAACTGTTACTGTGAACCCCTGGGTGGGTTCCAGATGAAACCTTAAATACAAATGGGATCTTGGTCGAACGACTTGGGTGGGTTCCAGATGAAACCCTTGGAATATAGAAGGGTTCTTGGTAGATCCCTCTGGATGGGTTGTAGATGAAACCCTTCTAATATAAAAGGGTTCTCAGTAGAACCCAATAATTTTGTTCATGTAAGCACCCTTAGAAGAAAATACCTCCTAGAGAGGGTTCTGTGTAGAACCATTCCACCATAGAAGGGTTCTCTGTAGAACCTCTCATAAGGGGTCCTGGGCGGAACCTTTATAAAACATTCTACCAAGAACCAAAATTGCCACAAGCTGAAGAACCCTATTGTTCTAGTTTGCCCCATCATCTTTTGTGGCAACTTTCATGAACATGATATTTGATAAAACATACTTCTGCCCAGTCACACTGTCATGAGATATCCAGAGATCATATGTTCTCATTGATGGATGAACGCTGAGCAAAATCTTCTCAATGTCAGTGGCTCTGTTTAGTGACGATTCTCTCAAAACCTCTTCACGGCAGTTTGGAATCTTCTCGCCATCTTAACAAAGGACAAGAGAAAGACAAAATATAATCACACATAATCACCTCCTGACTAAGAACACAAGTGAGAAGAACAAAAACCTTTCACCGCAAAATATCAATATCATGGCTCAGAATAGGAAATTGTTCCTGAATAACCAAACATATCCTGAGATTTCTGCATGCAGCTGAAGCTAAATATGAATTTGTCTGGAGGCTGATGGAAGCTTTGGTTGTCATCTGAACCACAAATTACCATCCCTTTAGAAAAGATTGATTTGCAGCGTATTTAGAGGCCAAAATATGTTTGCATATTTCTAGCAACAACAACAACAGCATTTAGAAGAGAACCATCTACTCTAAAGCGACTGCACTATACCTTGGAGGTAAGCTAGCAGGATGTAACATCTGTGAGTTAGTGAGGGAGTAGACAGATGTACCTTCAATCAAAATCTTTTTAATTTAGCGTCTTGAACTATTATCCACAGATAAGCAATTTCGACAAGCATTTTTTGGCCCACCTATGAATTTTCCAAGGTACCTTTGTATATATATTCATCTAATGCAGGGATGCGGACACATTTACACTACTTGCAATATTAAAGCTTGAGCTTGGCAAAACATTGACAATGTATATTTTGGATAATAATGTTATCTCTTCTAAGTTAGGGGTTTAGATAAACTGGTGCTGTGCTTTGAACCATCTTGGCTATCTGACTGGGTTACTTGGCATACTGGGCTTTGCCACAGTAATGACACTGGATCCACCAATCTCAGCAGTTAAGTTGGTGACTAAAATGGTTTTGCAATTGTAAAAACTACAAAAACAACAACCTGAATAACACCCATGATACATCAATGTTTTGCAAATTGTGTTGGAAGGTTTACACATAAGGATATAAGACATTTTACTTTTACCTTTGATTTTCTGAAGTACAACTGCTCTTTCAAAGACACCTGGTATTCCAGTTACAGTGACTGGATCACAGAAACGGCTGCCTTCTTCGGACATCAGAGAAAAAGGTGCGTAGTTCTCATGTTCTGATGTCTCTTTCTGTTAAAATAATACAAACAATTAGAGAGGTGGGTAATGTGAATTTGCAGCATATCATTTCTAATCAATGACAACATCCATGAAAACCCCAGATTAATGTATCTCAAAGGCAATGCAACAAAACAGGACCTTTTTTATCTGATAGCGATCAATCTTAGAAGTTTAGAGCGTTTTCTACGAGTGTTTCTACAAACAATCTTCAACTTCTATCCTCCTTTCCCAAAGCAGTAGGTGCAATGTGCGATCTGGCCAGAGCTTTTAGAACATTAAAAACAAGAATTAGTATTACCAACAGAATATGAAGAGGTTACACTGTTGAAGTTATGTCAAAGACTTCTACGTATTGTGTTGCAGAGATATATACTGAAATGAGCACGCTAACCAGCTAGTTCTTGCCATCTTGTCTTGTTTTTAGAAATACTTAGCCTCACCCTATATCCTAGATTGCAGTGAGCTTACTTACAAGCCTAACCTTCATTTCAATGATGGACCATTGCCATGTTGAGGTGGGTCCAGATCTAGAGGGGTGCTAGGGTTGTCCTTGCCCCCACAGACTCTTGTTGACACAAAACTGCTCTATGAATCATGGGGTATTGAGTTTGTACTTAAAAAAAATTCATAGATAACTACAATCGCCTTGCAGTTCTATGCCTCGCCAACCAGTCAAGTTGCAGTTTACAACCATGTCTGTCCAAAATGTCATCACTTCATAATTTTATACGATAAGAAATTTGTGTGAAATTGTCATAATTACATATGAATTCTTGAGTTATGTGACCATCAAATTCTAATGAGTTCATCCTCGAATCCAGGTTGACATTTGTGCCAAATTTGAAGAAATTTCGCTCTAGGCGTTCCTGAGATATCATGTTTATGGGAGTGGGACAGACAGACAACCAGAAATACCTTTGCTTCTGACAGGAGATATGCCCAGCAGTATGTTGAGTACTCAAAGACATCAAGGTCCTCAATGATCTTTTCTCCATGTTTTGTTTCAAGCTGTGGTAAAAGTTCCCTAAAGAGCATGTACAAGGCTTCAACCACTGCGATCTATGGAAAAGAAAAAAACATCGTTACCCGAGGAGGAAAATAACATGCTTTATACGGCAAATAGTGAAACCAAATGAATGATGCTTTGACTTAAAATAAAATGAAAATATGACTATATATATATATATATTGCATATCATTAGCGCTCACTTCAAAAGGGTCAATGCAAAAGGTAATAAATGGAATATTACACCATCTAATATGTGGTATACTAACCCTCTGATTCCTGGATATGATCTCATTCCTAGAGAATAGCTGGTGCAAACTTTGGGCCAGTGGGTGGCATCCAGTCAGTTTTCGTATGTATCCAATCAAATCCTTGAATCGAACTTCATGACTCTTGTATTTCTAGAGTAGAGAATGTCAACACAATTACAAACTACATTTTGTACTTGGTTGTTTTTAATACTGAAGGGAAAGAGTTAAACAATATTGACAGTTCTTTTGAAATATTTTATGTAAAGCTGTACATACACTCAAAAATATCCTGGTCAGTTTACCCAGTCCTGTACCTGGTAATACCTGAACACTTTGTTCTCATTCACTGTTTTTATTACTATTTTCTTAACTTTAAAGGGGTTAGTTTCGTTTTCTGCTGCTTCCAATTTCTGTGTTCAGCCATGCTAAACACATGTTGGACCAACATCTTCAGATCTAAATTCAGATGGATCCTCTCATCTAACTCGTAGTAGGAAGCAGCACATACAAAGATAACTAGCAATGAAAAAACTAGCAATGAAAAACTGGTTTCCAAATAATTAAAGAAAACACACGAGAATCTGCTGAGAGGTTAGGCATGATTAGAAAGAGCAAAACAATACCAATATGTGAAGGGTTCATTAATGCTGTAAACGAAAGAAAAATCGATTCATCAGACTTCTAACAATATATGAAACTCTGCTTACCATGATGTAAAGGGAAGACAAGAAGACACTTAATCCTTTCGGGGTTTGTTGCACTGAGGGCTCAACATCGTCTATGAAGAACTGTATGTGGTCTAGAACATCCTCAGGAAACGTGGACAGTGAGAAGTACACTGTTGACTCCTTTGAGATTCCACAATTTTCCAATGTGTTGCCACTGCCGTGTTCATCTCTGGACAGATTAGGCCTGATAAGCACATCAGAATCAGTATCAGCAATTATCAAAAGCCATACTATCCAAGAACTAGAATAATAACTGAGAATTACTTGTAATGAAGAACATTTCCTGGGATTCCACTTTCATAAGCAAGCTTGTTCTTCAAATTAGCTATCGTGTCCCTTTCCAAATCCACCATCACCTCAAAGTCCCCCTGCAAATATTAGAAAAGGGAGAGAAAATTATTGGAAATTCAGCCAAAATGAAGTCAAAATTGTATCAAAGATGAATTCATAGGTTCCCAGGCTGCTATGGATAAGGATGTTTATTGTCATCGTAAAAACATAAAACAAAATTATATATATAAATACATTAATAAGTTCTCAGGGTCCCTGGGTTCCCTGGGTCTTAAACTCCATAGGTCCTTAGTTTCTAGGGTCCTTCTAGGGTTCTAGGGTTCCCCCTAAAGCACACTTAAACTCACCTTCAGCATGACGTGGCATCGGACTGTATCCGTTCCGTTAGTTTCAGCAACACATTGCGTGGACATTTGAGGAGCTGCTCTCAGGTTCTTTTTTGGTGTGAATATGGCGTAGATTACATCTCCATTTTCAATGTGTCTATCTTTTAAAGACCCTGTAGGTGAATAAAATCAAAACAATCACTTTACATATTATGTAGCAATACAGAAAAAAGCTTGCTGAGCTGGAGATGGATGATAGAGATGGCATACATTATTGTTTGTAGAACAATTTGACAATCTTGCTGCAGTCTACAAGTTGCTTTTATACCAAAGGCTGATCTGTGGGGTACAGACGGCCACTGTTTCTGTTTGATCAAATTCTACATATTGTGGTTCAACAATAAAAAGGCATATTTCAACATTGTATTTATAAAGCGTAAATAATTCTTCATGTACCGATATACAGCTTAACACTTAATTCTAAGCACAAAACGTACCAAAACAATGAAAAGTCAAATATATATTATTTGCATAACCTCTCAAAAGCCCTAAACCGTGGCGCATAATCACACTGAATACTGTCCTGTTATGTATTTTAGACTCCAGCTTACATGTGTTGAAGAAAGGATCATCCGTCAAAGGCATTCCATCCACTGTGTAGAGACAGACCCCTTTGGATGGATTAACACTTTCAAGGTGACAAATCCTCAACATCAGATCTTCAACTGTGTTTTGTGCACGATCCATATCTGAAAATACAAAATGACCCTGGGTAAAGTATGAAATAGCCGGTGGGTGTAATAAACACAGTAATTAATGGTATACATAGATCACATTGATTTCCTGCCAGTAATCCAAGGTGACACTGAAAGTGACTACAGCGAAATTTGGCACTAACCCTTGATGACAGAGAGATGATGAAGGCATTTGCACAACAAGTGCTTATTTTTTGACCATGCTTACCACTCATGGTTTAGCATGTTAGCGTGCTAATTATCCATTTACACACAGCACAGCTGATGCGGGGGGTGTCATTACTTTTACAGGTATTTGGTCATAAATCAAAGTATTTGACACAAATAATATAATTTTTATGATGATGAAAATGCATGAAAAAGATATGGGATAACGAAAATGATCACAATTCATCCCAAAGGGGACATGAATGTGTGAACCAAATTTTTATGGCAATCCATCCCATTCAGATTTGACTGTCTATGTCTAGAGAATCTGAAAGATGGTACTCGTACAATAACCTAAATAAAATGCACAGCCTTTTGAGTCAATGACCAAAGATGTTTAAGAATTCCGTTGGAATTTTTAAACACGTGGTTCAACCTCCCATTGTTCCTTTCCCCTGCAGCAGCAGCTGTGTATTAGTTTGTTCACCTGGTCCTGTAATTCCACAGCTGCCCTCATGATGGCCTCACTGTGTCACCTTCCGTCTTCTCAGATATACCCCAATCCATCCCCCACCCTACCAAGGCTGAGCCAACACGAGTCAAGGCCCTATCAATATTTGTCCTCTGCAACCTATTAGGTCTGTAAAGAGCTTCATGAAAATAAAATAGTAAACTATGTGAATTTCTTACCTTTGATGTATTTTGGTTCAGGGCATTTGGGGTATGTGTACTGCAGACAGAATGACTCCAATGACTTCTTCACAGACGTTGCAGCTACCGGAGCTCTGAGTCTGCCAATGGTTTTTCTCAGCGCAGAAAAACGGTTCCTTTCCACTTGACTTAATCCTGTTTAGGAAATATGAATACTTTTTACAATTCAACATTTTAACACGGGAAACTACTCTTCTCTTAAACTGAATTCATAATATCCATATTTATGGAAATGTAACTCTTGTTGACTTGTTTTCTATTTGGACTGTTACTTGAAATATCTCTGATATTGCTAAACTAATTATTTAAATTCAGTTATTTACAAAGGAAGTACATATTGCACATATATGATGAATGTATTAGCCTTGACAGCTATTTACAGCTAGCTTTGGTCGAGAAATAAATCCACATATTTTTTGCCTCATCTCAAGACTTTTCATTATTTATGTGGCCTATGCAAATACTACACATTTGAGAAGAGTTTGTGGTTACGTCCTCAGGTTAGATCGTCACAGTTTCCTGTTTCCTGACAAACCGGTTTTCCTTATGCTTAGTCTTTTGTTGCACATTAATACCTGCTAAGTCCTTCTCTTTCTTCCTGCAGTACATGGCGCTCTGTTATTTAGACTTCAAGACCAAAGTTCATGTCATTCACATTAGATAACAACTTGTGTAATCATGTGACAACCTTTCGTCTGTGCCTGTTAACTTCAATCGGGAATCGTTCCCGGAAACTACTTGTAACTGCTTTCATACTGTACACTTACCGATGTTGTTCAAGTCTTCTTCTGTTACACCATCAATGAAATCTCTCTCATCTTTCACACCCATCTCACGGAATTTATTGTAGAAAGAGTCCAGTCTGTGCTGCACCAGTAAGTTGAATATTGGCTCCATCTAAAACAACAAAACACACACAAAAAGCAGAATATTCCAAATTAAACGAATTACTGCGCATGGTATGAACTAATATGTATTCAGTGATGATATATAGCTTTAAAGTTTACTTGAGCAAGACAAACTTACCTTGATGTGTTTCAAGATGAAGTTCAACAGTTGTGATGTTTACTTTCTGTTTCCAGTATTTATGCGACTGTACAGGCGTGGCTTCTTTGTGGGAAACGAAACTAAATCACACACTGTGGCACAGCTGTTGGGACTACACAGCAGTTATCAGTTGTGATTTTGCAATGCTGAGAAGTTAGGGCTGGCCAAACACTTCTTTTAAATTAATTTAAAAAACAGAATGTCCGAGGTCGAATCAGTTGTTTTCATTGGTTGAAATAAATAAATACTTTTACAAACCTGCACTACACAGTGAGGGTCGCAGGGATCCAGAGTCTGCATGTTTGCAATGCAGATAATTTCCTGCAGCTGCTTCATAATTAAAAGACAGCCAGTGTTTTAAACGTGAAGGAGCAACAACAGGAAATTAACTTGCTCAAGTCTCGGACAAAGAGGGCTAAAGGTCCAAAACAAATGTAACTGCTTCTTCAATAAAGTTATGGAAACATATTGATAATGTCGCCTATGTGAGTTCAATCAGGAGAGACAAGTCGGATAAAGAAAAGGTAATTGTTTAATATGAACAGATGATGTGTGATGATAAAGTCTTCAGAGTCTTTGGCGCTTGGACTCTACAGGGAGATTTGTAAAGGCAAATGTATGAGAAATAAACTACAAGTTCTCTCTCTCTCTCTAAAGTTGTTTGTATTTCTTAAAGGAACAGTGTGTAGGGGGATTTATTTAAGGAAATGGAATATAATATTCATAACTATGTTTTATAAGTGTATAATCACCTGAAACTAAGGGTCTGTGTGTTTCTGTCACTATTATTGAGCCCACTATTTTCACCTTCATTAAATAATGATGACAAATCCATTGAACCACTTTGCGCTGTTCCAACAAGAGGCCATCGTGTCCCATTATACACAGTAACACAACAGCATGTAGCAGCAAAGTGAGAGACTGTGTTTAACTGTCAAGACAGATTCATTGTGTTTTAACCACAGAACACAACAGAGCGCCACTCCACCAGACCACAAGAGTTTCCATTCTCGAAAAAAAACAACTTGTTAGTTATTTCATTTAATTAAATGTGCCAAAACACACTCATATTTATTCACCTGTTTACAGTGTACTAACAACAAAAGAAAATGATTTGAAGTCATTTTTACAACAGTCAGTTTTAATGTTTTCATTACTGACGGCGTGTGGGTGGGTTTTAAAATGGCACAAAGTTTCCACTTCTTAGAAATAACACCGACCTAGTTTCAGAACAATCTCACCACAACTGACCTGTGCAGAATAGTCTCACAATAAGTGCTAAAATGTATTTTCCTGTTTTTAATTCAGAGTGACATTCATATTACAGCAGGATACGAACGTGAGAAAACAATTAAACAGTAAAAGGTCATTTATGGATTGAGATTTGTGAACGATTTACAAAGTTTGGAGTCAAGTTTTGAGTAAATTCTGGACGGATATGAAATGTCAAATGGAAAAATGCAAAACTTCAGCCCTTCTTGTGTTTGCATGGTGTGAACCACAGAAAGTGGAGACTTCCTTCAATAAATCACAGTGAACATCTATTGACTTCTAAATCCAGACAAGGCCGACGTCTTCAGCTTTAAAGAAAGATAAACGCATGAACGTCATTGGTAGTCGGCTGATACAACAGCTGCTGGTGATCAACGGATCTCCAGCACATCAAGTGGTGCCGAGTCCCATGAACTGCAGAACTCGGGGACCACCTGAAGGTCTGAAGGTCTACACGACGACTTCCATCACGACATTGTTGCTGCCTCTTCCCTCTGCTACCGTCCGAGCTGCCGCGAGCAGAAAGAGACCAATTTATTGACGAGAATAATCATCAGATTCATGTCTTCATTGATGCTAATCTCCTTAAATCTTTACTCAGATGAAATGGAAAACTCGCCACCGTCTATGTGGATGTCCAGTCAGTGTTGATGCTAGATTTTGTCCACAGCAGCAGTAGATTCGTCACTGCGTGCTTTACTGACCCAGAAAACTGAGTTTGCAGCTGCAGCATCTGTTCTTCCTGCGCTCAGCGTCGCTGCTGAACGTGACAGTGACGTCATTGAAGTCAAGAAGAAAGGTCATTGAAGCTTGGACTTCTCTGGGTCGCAACAACAGAACTTAATTGTTCTCTTCACATGCGGTTTTTTCAAACATGTAATGATGTTTCCTCAGAGTGCAGTTAGCGACCGTGTGGGCGCCGTGCCGACGCAGCTCTGACAGCAACACCTGATTGGACGTCCACATACGAAGGTGGCAAACTTTCCCTTTGAGATGTTTGGTTTCTTTCGAGAGCAGAATTTGCCTCCGGAATGTGCTCGAGGCCGACGACAACCATGAATTAGAAATACACATCAGCGTAGGCAAATAAAGCACATGTAATAACAAGTGTGTGTGCATTGAGAGACCCGCTTGGTGACAAAATGAAGAACATGCACAGTTAAAACATGTTCTCTGAAGATGCTGACTCCTGTGAGACAAAGCCAGAAAGACCACAAACACGCTTTCCATGCTGTGAGGTGACAGAAATAACTTGATCTGGCGTATTTCTACCAATGTCAGAAACACATTATATTTAATGCTCCTACTGCTGCAGTGCATCACATCTGTGTCTTTCGGCTAAAACATGAAGTGGAACTCAGCGGCTTTGTAGTCTGATTATTTGGCTCGTGTCACTTGAAGAACAGGAAGTTCGCTTCGAATATCTTTGGCATGTTTTGTGGAATGTTTGTTTCAACACGACAGAATGCAGTGAGTCACAGTTGAATTACAGCTTGCATGTTTCATATGGTATTTAAAACTTTACATAGACGATTGGTTATTAATGATCAATATGCAGATGACACTGGAGTGTCTTCAGCTGATTCTATTTCCTGAGTTTTAAGTTTCACTCTGAAATCTTTTGTAATGAACAAAAGTAAAAGGCTCAAGAACCAAAGAAGCTAACTGATAGCACAGCTAGCTACCAGTGCTGTTTCATGGGTATAGATTGAGCTGATTCGCTAACATTAGCACGTATACGCTAGAATAGCTCCATGGACACAGGAGTGTTCTCACCTCGGCTCCTGTCTCTGTGTATGAGTGCCAGTAAGATGGTGGACAGCAGGTACGGGGTTCCCACCAACACGTGGACCATCAGTCTGGTGACCGACACGGAACGGGCAGCTGCAGGTGGAGGCGAGGACGAAGGTGCAGGAGAACCTGTGAAGATGAGTGAACTCTTACCCACTGTGGTCACAGACGATGTGAGGAAAACCTCAACCAATCTCTTTCACATTTAACATCCTTGTTATCTAAATGTTGTATTGAGATTCTGACTTTGCCTCATTGATGTCTTAATGTGAAACCTACAGTGTGTATCGAACTAACGTGATCTTATCCGTATGCAAAATTCAACAACCTGCTGAAACTCAGAGCCGGTCAAAATGTCACTGATCTCTTAAAAGCTTCACGTCTGGCATCGGTCTACAGTTTACACTACGTTACATGTTTAGTTTGTTTAGTCTCGGCGGTGAGGAGATCAGCGGGTGCAATGAGTCTTCTTGTTCCTGCCGCTTTTAATTTAATCCAATAAAGAAACTATCAAAACGCTCATGGACCAGATATGCGTCATTGACAAACCCTCAGGCAACGCTACTTCTTCACCCTCTCATGTTGGACTACATGGGAGGGTGACCGACCGGACGCTACAATGACTCAACATCACCGTTAGACGTACAACTGGTTCTACAAGACCAGCTGGCTGGCAGTTCATATCTCTGCATATGACGCATTTGACGCATTTGGCACAACGTCAAAACGGTTTCTTCCTCACTTTGTTTTGATGTTACTTCACCTTGGAAACGTTTCAAACGAAGATTCTGTCCCCATTTTACACATTGCACCTTTAACGTTGTGAGACAGTGGCGGTTAGTTTTAGGTAATTAAACTACTTGGTTGGGGTTAGAAATAAAACATTATAGTTCGGCTTCAGATAAGTACGCTTGTAATGTAACGTAAGCTACGGTCGGAACCAGTTAAGTTGGTATCTGGCCTTTAAACGTCGCCACAACACATTCATGCATTTGACCTTTTCTCAGTCAACTGAAGACTGTTCATCTCACCTTCAACGTTCACCCAGCTGCCCAACGACTTTCCAAATCCAGGGATGCTGCAAACGTAGAGTCCTTCATCCGCTTTGGAAGCCCTGCGAATGGTCATCTCTCCCGTGGCGCTGCTGCGGACGACGCGGCCGTCTTTGAGGAACTCAAACGTGTGATTGGGGGATTCCGTCTCGGCTTTGCAGCGCAGCGTCACAGCAGCGCCCGCCGACACGGGGAGGGCCGGACTCTCCAGCAGCACAGTGCTGTCTGTGGACACGGAACAGTCATCTTAAAGCCTCTTTCTCCCATTGCTAATACAAACTGAACTTCACTTTGTGATTCATGAAACATGTCGGACACGGATTCTGTTGAATAGTCTGATAAGTTGAATACAGTTCAACATGAAACAGCATCACTAGTCTCCAGTGCAGTACCAGTGATGGTGATGTTGATGCTGTTGCTCCTGTTCCCGTCCCCAGACTCGCACCAGTACACCCCGGTGTCGGAGGGGTAGGTGTTACCGATCACGCAGGCCGAGCCCGAGGAGGTGGTGCCCCAGCCGGAGGTGCAGGGTCTGACCCCGCCCTCCGGCGTTTTCCTCTTCACCTTCCAGCCGGTGGCGTTCAGCTGATCCTCGCAGCTCAGGGAGATGGAGTTGTACCTGTAGAACTGAGACCTGTCAGGGACGACCTGGAGACAGGCTGAGGAAGAGAGGGAGGAAGAAGAGGAAGAGAGAAACAGCAGAGCGGGGGATTGGAATGGGAAAGAAAAAGGAAAGGAAGGCAAGAAGTGACAGAAGAATGATCGCAGTTCATTTGAAGATCAGGAAGTGAAAGAAATAAAGTAAAGAATGGACAATAAAACGGTAAGAAAGAAGACAGGAAGAAGAGAGAGAGAGAGAGAGAGAGAGAGAGAGAGAGACACCATAAAAAGAAGAAAAGTGTGACAAGAATGGTGAAGGAATGTATGAAAAGTAAACGAGAAGAAATAAATATGAAAACACAAAAAATGAATACAAATTCAAAGGAAATGTAAGAAAAACAGCATGAAGACAAATAAAAGCGAGGGGGGGGCAGCAAAAGATGACAGATTGAGAGAACAAATAAGAAAGAAAGAAAGAAAGATAACAAGAAGGTAAACAGAGAAATTACACAAATCAGTGATTCAATGAATTCAAAGGCACGAAACCATCAGCAGAGAAGATGTTCTCGTAAAAGAAGAGTTTGTACTCACACATCACCAGACAGAAAGGTGTTAACAGCATCCTGCCCTCGCGCACACTGACGGCTCGCGGCACTTCCTCTGAGAGGAGTCGACCCTCGCGCACCTCGCGCACCTCGTCTCTCCGTGAGGCGTCACAGCAGCTGCCTGCGCGTGACGCCTTAAAGTCTTCTCTTCCTCTGAAGTTACACCAAAGAAAACCTTGAACTTACGCAGTTTCATGAAGAAATATAAAACATAGAACCTGCATTCACTGACTGGGTGCTGTAAACACAAGACTTACATTTATACAATGTGTTTCCATTGATAATAAAAATATAACAAAGAACCGAGGAGTTCTCCAACATTTAGACTAGAAGTGTGAGCAATAAAATCAAACCAACACTGAAGCGAAGCCATAAATCCCCAAACTGACTGATGGAATATAATTCAACAAAATAAAAAACATTTTAGAATTAATTCTAACTCAAAGGTTTTTAAAGCTGACTGCTTAAATACAACAAACATAACTTATATGAATTCATTCCTAAGACGAGTGTGAATAACGTGAGCACTGAAATGAAACAAAAAGTACTTTATTACATAAGAAAGTGTAGTGGACATAAAAAACTCCTATTTACATATTTTATAAATACATTATATTATTAAATAAAGGAGCCCATACATACAAACCCCAGACATGTTTTCATAAATCATTACAAAATACAATACATTTAATAAATTACGGTTCCGTGCTTTAGCTGCAGAAAAGTACAAGTATGAGCGCTGCTGCTGGTGAAACGACGACAGATAAATACAACTGGATCAATCCAATGGCAACGTATCCTGATACAACAGTTCAAACGACTTCAGGTTTAAGAAAAGGTCGAGGTTCGGGTTCAAAACAAACTACGTACCAAATGAACGCGTTAGGTAACGTACGTAGGCGGCGATAGTAACGTACGGAAGTTACGTAAGAAAAGGACGTCGACTTTCGGCTTCACACGGGACATGAACAGCGATCTCCGGGGTGAAAGTCCTGTTTGTTTGCGCCACAAAGTGATTGAAATACATTATACAATGTTACCTTGTTTGTTTTGTTTTTAAATAAACATGCAATGTTCCTTACTGTATGAAACGAGTCCTTTAGTCTTAGTGCGTTTTATACATCTGCAGAAGAAGTGGTGAACAACAGGAGCCGAATCATGAGCAAAATAAATAGTGCTACACATCATAGCCCCGCCCCCACTGTTTGACTGACAGCACAGCAACGAATCAGCTATTAGTATGAGAGAGAAGAAGAAAAAACTTGTTCTCTTTCCTGCCAAGAATTAGATGAGTAGATTCATATAAATCTTTCTGTATGATGAATATGTAGCACCCAGTTAGCTTAGCTTAGCATAAAGACTGGAAACAAAGTCCGCCTCCCTAACTAAAATGTGTCATGTTGGCTTAAAAGCTGATGAAGTTTTTTTGGGGCAAATTGAATTGTTTTTAATTGTTTATAATTTCCTAATGTTTGGGGAAATCCAAGAGTGAGACTTCTGCGTTTACTCGTGCGATTAACATCTCAGATTCTTCCGTCACATCTGCCAGGCGTGTGAATGGACTATTAGACGTCGCTGGAGATGGAAACACCGAGGAATGTCGGTTTGGAACGAGCCCAAAAGCACGAGGGTCACTCATGGAGCGGTGGAGACGGCCGGGCCTTTTCTCCGAAGGGCCGGAACCAGAACAGTTCAAATGAGCCGGGCTGCTGTGTCTACGACAGAACTTGTCAACGGAGCAGCCGGGTGCCGGATGACTGATCCGGCGTAAGATGCCCGGCCCTTTCCTCTTGTTCTGGGGTAAGCTGCCAGATGTTGGAGGGCTGCTGCGGGTCGAGGCTGCAGGATTGTCGAGGAACACGTCATTCTGGCAAACAACGTCAATCAGCTGCGCTCCGGCGTCGCTCCGTAGCTGGAGGATGGCATCTTCTTTCTCCTTCAGCTTTAACTCGAGGTCCCTCACCTTCATCGTCAGCATCTCGATGCTGCTGTTTCTCCTGTTGTCAGCGCCGATGACCTGAACACTCTGCAGCAGCGACTTATCTTCACGGGAGCAGCTTCTTGCACTTTGATATGAAGACGTTGGCGAGTTTGGTGCCTCCGCTGTGTGAAAGAAGGAAGAAAGATGAGTGGAACCTTCTATCACGATAGTTTCATGTCTCGACAACAACACACCATTCCATTGAACATTGATCAAGTTGAATTATGAAAATTTAAGAAATTTAAATTTAAGAAAATTTAATCGTAATAATAACCTTTAAATCAGGTACAGAATGAGTCCATCAGAGGCAGATTCACTCTGGTAATTTTATTTATTGAATAGAATAAATACAATGAATAGAGAACCAAACACTTCCTGCGTCTCTTTCACAGTAAAAGCCTTCCAGAGGTTCAGAGAACATCGACTCTGGTCTTTGCTCGAAATGCTTTAAAAGGTTTTAACCAGCTGCTGCTGAAAGTGACATCACCAACATCACGCACACCTCAAAGTATCGACATTATTATTATGTAGATATTATTATTAGATGTTGGGAATGGAAGTGTAAAGTTCAGTGAACAGGAGCGATGATGAGGCGTTCTGTAACGCTAACTTTCGGTGAATTTAAGAGAAATCTACAGACGTAAACAGATCAAATAAATGTTTTCTTTGCACTCTTTGTGTTAAGTTGCCGAGTGCACGAAAAACAATGTTTCTCACCTTGAACACTGAGAACTCTTCTCTTTAAATAACCAAACTCAACACCGTCTTCCTGTTGATGACTCACCAGATGTTCTGCACCTCTTCCACAGAAAGACGGCAAACCCGCACGAAGCGCCGCAAAGAAGCGAAGCGCTCGCGACGGCCACGAGGACGGGCAGAGAGCAGCGACACCTTCCAACACCTGAGACAACAAACACGTCATCAACCCCGTCACGTGACCCACGCGTCTTTACGTCATTGCAGACTCCGTCCTAACGTGCATTTATGGATTTTTATGCATTTGAAAGAGTTGGATGAACATCAATGTAACAATCCTGGAAATCTCGGTTTATTATGCTGAACATAACGGCAGTGACATCTTTAAAAGGTACATTTATAAAAAGCATTAAATATCTAACAAAAGACGAATACGCCGCTGAAACTGTGATACAACTGTTTAAAATGTGAACTCCAGTGTGTGGTGGGACTCCTCTGAACCACGAGCAGTTTTGGGCGTTTCTTTTTGCGCCCTGGTCTTTAGTTTCACTGAATGGTTCGGTGACTAAACCTAGAACAACATGTTTTTGGTGAAATATCACAATGTTGGTTGCTTTCTTCTGAAGGAAGCGTTCGTCACACATGATGAGTTCAATGACAGTCTGATAATCACAGCTTCTGGGGTTGAGAGGGTTAATGGAAGCCGTACCCGGCAGCAGCAGCTCCACGTCCCTGGTCTGGTTGATCTCCGGCTGGTGAACTCGGCAGGTGACCCTGTGATGAAAACACGCCAGTTTATTAATCATAACTTTAATAAGATATCACAAACCCACATTCAAACGCAGCACACGGACAGAATACGTATAAATAAAGACATGAATAGATAACGATAAGAGAAACTAAAGACAAAAGGTAAAGTGACAGTGTTGCGCAAGTGTGGCTTCCATTTGCACACCTTACAGCGCTGCCTCTCCAGGAGGCGGAGCTTCTACCTCCAGGGTGTGAACAGGTGTGGAATGTGACTGTACTTTCCCGAACTACCTTTCCAGGTGAAAGTTGAATGCTGATGTTTGGTGCACACTGCATGTGTCCAGATGTGTGGATATCTCTCTGATCATTTTGGCTCTGCTGTGTGAGATAACGACGTCTTAAGTTCTAAAACGAGGACCACAAATAAAACACGACACTTGAAACCTGTTGGTGGCGTCCTGGAGAGTCACTCGCCGCGTCACGGAGAAACATCCGCGGGCATCTCGATCTCTCTTCGGTTCGTCGCCGGCGATGTCGTTCCCCTGCTCGTCCAGAAAGTAGATCCTGGGCTCCGGCAGCCAGCAGGCCGCCGCACACTGGAGGGTCACGCCTCCACCCTCGGCGGATGCGACGGAGAGTTCAGGCTCTGAAACAGCACCTGTCGACAACAGGCGTTACCGCAACATGAGACCCTTGAATGTTCCATCTGACGTTTGTGAAGTATGAACACTGATTCAAGCCGTTTCTTTACCCGCGCTGTGGAAAAGCATCAGCTCAACATCAGATATGGAAGCGTCAACGCAGAGCTTCAAAGAGAGATTCTCTCGTGGGGTGTGGTGGAAACAGGCAGGTCATACATAGTGTAATGTAGACGGAATGATTGTTCAATCCGTAAAATGTCACATCACACTCATATCAGTGCCGTTTGAGTCGGCTAACAGACAGCGGGTCACAGTCCTCCAAATCTGATTTCTTTAGGTCAGGACTAGACTGAATTCATGCTTTTGTTAAGACTAGAGTCTTGTTTCATAAAAACCAACACGTCATCGGTTTTACGGTCACCTACGTCCTTACATTCTCCTTTAAAAAGAGGCTGCATGGACACACGTTGGCTCGTCCTGGTGTCCAAGAAGAGGAGGGACGATGTCCTGCTTTGATCAGGTTATCGGCCTCCAGTTCTGTGATTTGTCCATCGCTATCTTGGGGTTCATGGCAACCAGTGAACAGGAAGCGACCATATTTGGACTGAGGAGGAGTGACCATAAACTCATGTTTACTGAGGTAATAAATCAAGAGCGAAGTAGACTCACTTTCTCAGAGACTTCCATACAATTGGACTTCTTTTTGTCAGACTTGAAGGAATCGTGAGGCCTGTGCAGCACTCTTAGGCGGACCCGCCTCCTTGATCGGTGTTTGGAGACTAAAAAGCAACTACACAACCTTTACTGTCTGTAAATAAGTGCCTGGACGTACCCACAACCAGCTCCACCCCTGTAATGTCCCGGGGGGCCTTCCTCCAGAGCCTCATGCACTGGTACTTCCCGGCATCAGTCAGCTGCACGTTGGAGATCCTCAGCGAGACGTTGCCGTTCTTCAGTTCCTTCGTGATGAGGCTCGTCCTGTACAGAAAGGCCGGGTTCTTCATCTCGGGCGTCTCGCAGCCATCGCGGTACAGGAAGACCACGTCCGGCTGCAGGCCTTCCTTGGACCACTCTACTGTTGGGAAGTCCTCGCTGGCCGGGATGCTGAAGCTGCAGGGCAGAGTGACATCCCCGCCTGCCAAGGCCAGGACCGTCTCTGGGGGTCCACGCACCAAGTCTCCTATAAAAAGACGAATCATTTCAAGACAGACTTACACATTCGGTATTTCATTATTGAAGGTTTTCAAATGCTCTAAGATGCTCCGCTAAAGAGACACAATGACTCGTTTAAAGTCACTACAGGAACTTTCATGTTGTGTTGATTCTGGCGCCCCCTGTGGACTAAAGTGGTCGTGTCTCCGAGCACCAGACTCCCTTTAGAGCAGGGGTTCTTAACCTTTTTGACCTCGGGGCCCAACTTTTCAAGTACAAAGTGTCCCGGGGCCCACTCTGACTATATGCATCAAAAGTGTCAGACAACCTGTAGGTCATACAGAAACAGAGCAGTGGGCCTTTGGAGTCAGTACAAATTTAAGATTTTTGTCCGCATAAAATAAAAAAGTATCTTTCAGTATAAATAACTGCCGGTGGCTGTATCTGTACAGGTAAAGGACAGTATAGGGCTGTAACTACACTATCAGTGAACAACTGCCTCAAATTTGAAGAAGATTGGACAAAGTATGACCATTCTACAGAGTTTCTTCATGAAGAGATCCAGGCGGAGCTCTAAAAGGACATTTGGAGACCCAAATGGACACATGGTAACCAAATGATATTCTGACACACTAAAGGTGTTTCTCCCTTTATATTGTGATATTATATTATTTTCCTTTTATTTTTAGCCTTTACAAATTGCAAAAACTATGTATATATGGTGGAAGACATGGTGTGTGAGTAGCGGACTTGCTGTGCTTAATGGCTGCGACCGAGCGCACGAACGAGAATGAGAATAGCTCAGTTACGCAAACGTTGGTTGACGGCTTATAGAAGAGGAGGATAAGGTTTGTACTATAAGTACTAGCGTTTTCTGAAGGCAGGAGCTCCATGGTAACATCCGCTAGCACGTTGTCGGGTCTGTAATGTGTCTTTTTCCGTCGAAATGCTGCAAGATACGACTTGCAGCGGTTATGGCGACTTTGGACAGTGTGTGTGTGGGCTCCTTTTGTGGAGAAACCATAAGAAATGAAAGAAAATCGATGATTTCTTTGCAAAGATGAGGATTTTGGGCATGCTGGGATACCAAACACGGACATGTTTTGTGACGTTTTTGCGCAAACAAGCCGTAGGAACGGAAGGGGAGGGGATGGAGGACGCCGGTGTTGAACAGGCAAAACCCTTGTTAAATAAATGAGATGATAGAATGTGATGATCACAAAGACATTTATTATCATGTGTATGTAAACCTGCATACACAACAAGAAGCCCAACAGACTTTCCCACGAGCGTTGGATGTTTCGTCGCTACGTGTCGCTTTATTTTTGAAGGCTCCAGTGCTTCGTTTGATAGCATTAGCTCACATTCCACACACTGAGCACTCGGCTCTGCCTCGTTGCCTCCGTTCACAAAGCTTAAGAAACTTAAGAAAGTCAGGGTTGTACTTGCACACACATTTAGACTTTTGGGGGGTATGGCACTACTGTCGTCTTCATTTTTTCTTTTTAATAACTTATCCATAACTTTCGCTACAGGCTAGCGGCTAGCTGAGTGTCTTCTTCTGCTTATTGCAGCTTGTTAAACAACTGACTGACGCATTACCGCCACCTGGTGGTGGGAAGCTGTATCGTAACTGAGTGTCTCATGGATAACAGTGATATCTCTGGTGTCTTCAATTGATAACCTATGCGGTCCCGCGGCCCTCGCGGCCCACAGGTGCAAAACTGAACGTTTTTCGCGGCCCTCTAGGTGGCGCTCGCGGCCCTATCATGGGCCGCGGCCCTATCATGGGCCGCGGCCCTATCATGGGCCGCGGCCCTATCATGGGCCGCGGCCCTATCATGGGCCGCGGCCCTATGGTTAAGAATCACTGCTTTAGAGAACCTCTCATGTTACTGCAGCAGGTCTGACAGGCTGCCCCCCTCAGTCCTGGTTCTCCCATCCCTTTACTGATGGAGGTCTGTAGAGGACCAGGACTACACTGAGACTGGTTCATAGAGGATCAGGACTACACTGAGTCTATATGGTCATATAGAGGATCAGGACTACACTGAGACTGGTTCATATAGAGGATCAGGACTACACTGAGACCGGTTCATATAGAGGATCAGGACTACACTGAGACTGGTTCATATAGAGGATCAGGACTACACTGAGACCGGTTCATAGAGGATCAGGACTACACTGAGACTGGTTCATAGAGGATCAGGACTACACTGAGACTGGTTCATAGAGGATCAGGACTACACTGAGACCGGTTCATAGAGGATCAGGACTACACTGAGACCGGTTCATAGAGGATCAGGACTACACTGAGACTGGTTCATATAGAGGATCAGGACTACACTGAGACTGGTTCATAGAGGATCAGGACTACACTGCACACTACATTTAGTAATAATTATTGAAATGATGAATAATTACTCATTCAAATTGAGGGCGGTGATTGAGAAGAGTTGCATCCTGGGAGCTTTACAGCTCATCTGTTGAGAACACATCTCTCTGGACTGACATGACGGCCACGCCTCCTCTGAAGCCGGCGGACGGGAGAGGCAGAGCGCCGTTAACGGTGTGTGAGACCGAGTGACTCACACGTTTGGTCAACGTCACATCATAAAAGGGAGGCGGCCACACTGCTGAACAGAAGAGCTGGAATGTTCCGTACAAACAGTTGATCAGCACTGAATAGAGGAATGTGTCTGCTTCACCAGTCATGAAGTCCATATGATCATATGATCATATTATACACATAGAATCTAAATGTACAGTCCTGCAAGAAGTATTCGGAGCCTTAAAAAGTACCAATACAACAGTGCAAAGAATACTCCACTACACGTAAATCATACTTCAGGAGAAGTATTCGTGAAATGTACTTCATGTATCAGAAGTAAAAGTACTCGCTCTGCAGAAAAATGACCAAACGGAGATTGTTGCATCCAGATGTTATGGAGTTACTGTTGCAGTTCTAACTACTTCATATGACGTTATTTCAGTCCAGAGGTTCCCAGCCTGGGGGTCGGGCCCCTCTGAAGGGTCACCCCGTGAGTCAGAGGGGTCGAGTGACGATTGGAGGAAGAAACTACGTTATATTCAATAAACTTTCATAAAGTTGATCCGAGTGTATTTTATTGCATCTGAAAAGTTCACATTGAAGTCAAACCATTTGAGAGGTTCAGAGGAGAAACGTCTCTTTTGTGCAAATCTCTCCTAAATTTACAACTTTAATCTTTTCTTGGAATATTAGGTGTCACAATCTCAGTTTACTAAGTCTGACCTTTGAACAAGATAAAGGAAGTGCTTAGACTAAATGTCTTTAAATTCATTTTTGCAATTTTTGCAATTTTACGCTTCAGCACGACTCCACGTTGGGGCCTAAAGGCTCGTTTTCAGAGTCTACCGAGAAAACGCGTTCAAACCTCTGGAAGAAGTATTTTGGTCATTTAATATTTAATTATTTGATAATTTGTACTCATACATTCATGAAGAATTAAGGAGATATAGATGTATAACAGGATTGTACTGTTGTTGAGCTGGAGCTCATATTGAAATATTAACTTGTGATTATTTTCATAACGGGTTCATCTGCTGATTATTTCCTCCATGAATCGAGTGTTGAATGTTGGTGTTCGTCAGTCAGAGCGCAAAGTGACACCTTCACTGTGTTCCTCGTACACTGCACACTGTCACAGTTAAACACAAACACAGCATTTAAAGAAACTCTTCATAAATACCTGAAGAACACGACAGCAGAGCTGCGAGCAGGACAAGACGAGGATCCATCACAGAACACTCCGCGAGGCTTTCTCCTCCAAAGGACGAGGAACTAAACATGAACAGCTCGGCCTCCGTCTGCAGTCACACTGAGGAGATCCTCACTCTCTGCAACACTTCCCACTCCAGCTCCACGTCTGGTGCGTTCAGGAACACCGAGGAGATCCTCACTCTCTGCAACACTTCCCACCCAGCTCCACGTCTGGTGCGTTCAGGAACACCGAGGAGATCCTCACTCTCTGCAACACTTCCCACCCAGCTCCACGTCTGGTGCGTTCAGGAACACCGAGGAGAACCTCACTCTCTGCAACACTTCCCACGCCAGCTCCTCGTCTGGTGCGTTCAGGAACACCGAGGAGATCCTCACTCTCTGCAACACTTCCCACTCCAGCTCCTCGTCTGGTGCGTTCAGGAACACCGAGGAAAGTCACGTTGTTGCGTTTCCTCCGCGGTGCACCGACATGAGGTCGCAGTGACGTGAGAGGAAACATGAAGTGCAACATGTAATACTGAAAGATGAATGAATGCAGTTTGCCTCAAAGATATATTGCCATCCTGAATACAGTTGTACAACTTTAACACACTTGGCAACACGTTGAATAAAATTGCAAAAAGCTGCAAAAACAAGCAATGATTTCTGAGTAAACGTGAGTTGATTTATAACAACATGGAGAAATCAACTCTCCAGTAAAAGTACATCGTGCAAAACTTCCATTCTATTATTGTCAGGAGAAATTAATCAAAGTCTTTTTAAACTTCTTTGAACTTGTTTTGTTTCAGTGTGGATTTGATTTGGAAGTGTAATTTCCGATTCTTTGGAAAGGCCTTTAACATCACATCCCTATGAAGGATGTGATGTCATAATCACCATGAACGTCCCTCAGCTGTTGTAGAAAGGACGTCACGTGACAACTCCACTGAAGCAGCCGCTTCACGGAGCTCGTCTATCTTCATATTAACTTATGAAATATAGAAACTGAATTCTTGGTGACCGACTCGAATGCAGCTTCTGAAACATGAAGTCTGATCTTCTGTCTGATCGAGCTGCATTTCCTTCAAGGACTATTTCACGACTCTTCTCTTAGATTCATATTTCATACCTTCAGATCTTGTTGGGCCCAACATGTTCTTCAAATAAATAAATACATAAACATGCAGAGGTACAACTTCTGATGAACAGCAAGAGCACCAAGCATTGTTGATGACACGGCCAATCCTCTTAGAATCTGTTTGCAAGCGAAGCACAGTTTTTGTCCAGTTCAACAACAATAAAACCCAAAGATTTCCCCTCAGCGGCCTTTTACAGCTAGAAATAAAAACATATTAAAAAAAGAAAGTTGATTTGTTGACTCTTGAAGTGGTTCAACACATTTATGTGATCAGGTTCAACCACAAGGTGCGGCTGATCTCAACTGCTGATCTCTGCTGAGTGAAGCGTTTCTTGAGACGCGGCTCTTGTCTTCCACTTGTTCATAGTTCCGCTGTGGGGATGCTGTGCTGTGATAGGGTGAGATTAACCAATGAAAGACAGTGAAAGACAGCCCACACCTGCCGTCAGGTGTGGGCTGTCTTTAATTCTCTGCGTGCTGTTCTGGTTCACACAGCGATAGAGACCAGCTCCAGTCCGTCTGTGGGTCCTGGTCTCTGGAGTCTAAGGGTCTCTCGGGTCTCTCGGGTCTAAGGGTCTCAGGGTACCTGCAGTGTAACTCCAGAGACTTCACCTCCACACGTCAACGGAGCGTTGTTTTGCGAACGTGTCTCCACACAGAATGTGAGTCCTGTTGAAGATGTTCTCTCTGACTGATTGATCCAGTGAATCATTGATCTCTACAGACTCAGTGGTCAAAGGACGAGTGACAGGTAGGCTCCTCCTCCTCCTCCACTTTTAACGGCTCGTCCTCACGACGGACTCGAACAGCGGACCAGCTCTGATCGGTGTCGTTATAACAAACATGGCCGCTCCAATAGAAGGAGTGTTCTATGCTGTATCTGAGTTGACGTTCACGGTCAAATGAATCCTCCTCACTGACTGAATGTGGACCAAACGTCAGCAGATGTTCTGTTCTTTACATGTGGTGCTCGTGATCGTCCTCTCGTGCGGAAAATGTTTAGTTTCACTTCAACACGTTTTCTAGCAGAGTCACAATCACACAGGAAACAAGACAATAATGTTGATTCTCCACCTGAAGATTATTCTCAGAGTCCACTGCGTTCAGTGTCTCTTCATGAAAACGACGTCATAAAATCAATAAGTATTGTTGATAAAGCTCTAATTGTATCTGTCAGACCTTCAGTGAGATCCATGTCTGTGTGTTTCTGGTTCATTGGACTCCAACCTGCTGGTTGATCTTTTTACCAGAAATCACGTCTAGACAGAAAACTAATACATGAGAATTACATCTGAATAATATGGAGGTTCAACCATAAATACATGATTATTAAACAGTCTACTGTCACACAGAGGAACAGACATCAAGTAAACTGAGATTGGTGGGGTGATCTTTTGTTACAGTGAGCTACAGGACCACAGCTTCATGTTTGTTATTGTTATTGTGGCATTCATGTGGAACCAGTCCAGTGTAGTTCCTCATTGTTCCTCAGAGTAATAATCATAATGTTCCTAACTGGCTCCATCTAGTGACAGGAACACAGCAGTGGTTCCTCTCTTGGTGTCAGTCATGTTGTCACCAGAACCACAGAAGAAGAAGACGTGTTGCAGAGACCACAGACTGTAGCTGGTGTCTCTTGACCTGTGATGTGTTGGTGACTCTGGTCCTCTGTCTCCTCTCACAGGGAGAAGATGATCTGCAGCATCCTGCTGCTCATCACACTGACCTCCTGTGTCTCTGGTTAGTTTACAGCTTCACTTTGTTCTCCACAGACTCAACACACCTTCAGCCTCACCAACACACTTCAACATGACTCTAGTTATTGTTACAATCATGCACCTTGTTCATACCTTTGTGTCTCTAAAGCTCAGCATCAGTAAACATCTCCAGGTGGACTTTAAAGGCTCTCATGGTGACGTCAGTTAGTCTGCTCCTCACTCTCCCTCTCTGTCTCCTCAACAGCATCATTAGTAGTGAACGTGACACAGAGATCCTATCAGGCAGAGGAGAACCACAACGTCACTCTGGAATGGACCTTCAAGACCACAACAGACGGTTCCCCCAAGTCCATTCACATCATCTGTGAGATGTTCAATGGTGTCACACCCTTCATCCTGTTTCATCTTCATCAAGGTGTCGAGGTCTCAGAGTCTCAGCATGAACGGTTTGCAGGACGAGTCCAGTTTGACAAAGACGTCCTCAGAGAAGGACGACTCAGACTCCACATGTCCAGACTCAGGACTGATGACTCAGGTGATTACCTGTGTGGTGTAACCATAGGTGATGGTTGGAGTTCTAGGGAATGTCACCTCAACGTCACAGGTGAGTTGATTCAGTAGTTTCCTGATGAAAAGAACCTGATTGTTGTCGTTACGCTTCCTTCTTACAGGATCTGTGAAATATGTTCCAGTTTCATCTGTTGGGGACGTTTCGTTGATGTTGTAGTGAGATGTTGTTTCTTCTCATCAATGACTCAGACTTGTTTGGTCTCTTTACAGCAGAGAGGCTTCAGCCCAAACCTGAGACACCAAACTCAACAAGTGGAGGAAGAGATGCTTCACCGACAGGAAGTCCATCACAAGCAGAGAGTCGGGGAAGGATCGTCCTCTACTGTGGACTGGGACTGATAGTAGTAGTAGTAGTAGTAGTAGGAGGAGCTCTGCTGGGTGTTTATTACGGTCTGTGTGGAAAACATTCATCGATTCACTCTCCGTCTACAGAACTACATCCAGTGATTCGCTCTATAGAACTAGATTCAGTGAGTCTCTCCTTATAGACTCAGATGATTCTGGTCTCTCAGGTCGGAGGTCGGGGGTCCAAAGCGGCGTCTGAAGGTCTCGTTGTGATGATCTGATGTCTGAATGAGCTGCTCAGTCACAGCTGGTCGTAGCGCAGTGAGAGGAGTTATCTATGGTCTTCATCTCCTCCTTCATCCTCCTCTTCATCACTGTCTGATGGTCTTCATCTCCTCCTTCAGCCTCCTCTTCATCACTGTCTGATGGTCTTCATCTCCTCCTTCATCCTCCTCTTCATCACTGTCTGATGGTCTTCATCTCCTCCTTCATCCTCCTCTTCATCACTGTCTGATGGTCTTCATCTCCTCCTTCATCCTCCTCTTCATCACTGTCTGATGGTCTTCATCTCCTCCTTCATCCTCCTCTTCATCACTGTCTGATGGTCTTCATCTCCTCCTTCATCCTCCTCTTCATCACTGTGTGATGGTCTTCATCTCCTCCTTCATCCTCCTCTTCATCACTGTCTGATGGTCTTCATCTCCTCCTTCATCCTCCTCTTCATCACTGTCTGGTCTTCATATCCTCCTTCATCCTCCTCTTCATCACTGTCTAATGGTCTTCATCTCCTTCATCCTCCTCTTCATCACTGTCTGATGGTCTTCATCTCCTCCTTCATCCTCCTCTTCATCACTGTCTGATAGTCTTCATCTCGTGCTTCATCCTCTTCATCACTGACCTCAGAGCCGGATAGATCAGAGGAATCAGAGCTCTGGTTCATTGTTCTGATCGGACTCTTCATCACTTCATTCTTCGACTTCTTGGATCTGAAATCCTGAGTGAAGTTCTGCAAGTGTTTGAGTCGAGCTGCATATCTTGTGTTTGTGTGATGAACATGAAGTTGATGATTTGATTGAAGGTGTGAGACGATACGAGGAGATTTGTTTCCTGCTGCTTTCCATGAATGTAAAGTCGATGCTGATATTTTTTATAATTAGAATTTGTTTGTTTGCTATATTTCCTCTTCATTGCATTGTTCAGAATGAATAAACACAAAGAAAGTCAAACAAAATGATTCTCCATCCATTCATATCCTCATGAATCTCACTAATATTCATTATGACTGGATGAAAATAGACAAATCTGCATTTTCTTTGTGCCGTCAGTCGTTTGGAAGTTATTTTGGACTCAGCGGGTTAAAATAATGAGGATGGATAAACTTCCAGGTGCCACAAAAAGGACAACACAACTCCTCGTGCAGCAGACGTTTGGCTCCCTCCTTCTTCCTCGTGAAACAACATCCAGCAACGTTGACAAAAAGCTGCATGGTCATCATAAACTTCAACATGTAATATGGACAGGTTGTCACGGGGTGTGGTGGTGGACTCAAATGCAGGACCAGAGGTCGTGAGAAACAGGGTTTAACGAGTAGTGAACACTCGAGGAATCGTTACCAGAACACAACAGGGAGTCCGAGCACAAGACACGAAATGAGAGGGAAATCCAGCAGGACGAGGCAGGAAGACCGGGAACCGGGAACCGGGAACCGGACGAGCCAAACCGGCGGGTCGACATGGCAACGATCTGGCAGTGAGCGACGGAGGGGCAGGGCTTTATAAAGTGGCTGGAACAGGTGAGGGAGTTGTGCTGATGAGGAGGGAGTGACTGACAGGTAGAGTGAGGAGGGAGTGACTGACAGGTAGAGTGAGGAGGGAGTGACTGACAGGTAGAGTGAGGAGGGAGTGACTGACAGGTAGAGTGAGGAGGGAGTGACTGACAGGTAGAGTGAGGAGGGAGTGACTGACAGGTAGAGTGAGGAGGGAGTGACTGACAGGTAGAGTGAGGAGGGAGTGACTGACAGGTAGAGTGAGGAGGGAGTGACTGACAGGTAGCGTGAGGAGGGAGTGACTGACAGGTAGAGTGAGGAGGGAGTGACTGACAGGTAGAGTGAGGAGGGAGTGACTGACAGGTAGAGTGAGGAGGGAGTGACTGACAGGTAGAGTGAGGAGGGAGTGACTGACAGGTAGAGTGAGGAGGGAGTGACTGACAGGTAGCGTGAGGAGGGAGTGACTGACAGGTAGAGTGAGGAGGGAGTGACTGACAGGTAGAGTGAGGAGGGAGTGACTGACAGGTAGAGTGAGGAGGGAGTGACTGACAGGTAGAGTGAGGAGGGAGTGACTGACAGGTAGCGTGAGGAGGGTGTGACTGACAGGTAGCGTGAGGCGGGAGTGACTGACAGGTAGAGTGAGGAGGGAGTGACTGACAGGTAGAGTGAGGAGGGAGTGACTGACAGGTAGAGTGAGGAGGGAGTGACTGACAGGTAGCGTGAGGAGGGAGTGACTGACAGGTAGAGTGAGGAGGGAGTGACTGACAGGTAGAGTGAGGAGGGAGTGACTGACAGGTAGAGTGAGGAGGGAGTGACTGACAGGTAGAGTGAGGAGGGAGTGACTGACAGGTAGCGTGAGGAGGGAGTGACTGACAGGTAGAGTGAGGAGGGAGTGACTGACAGGTAGCGTGAGGAGGGAGTGACTGACAGGTAGAGTGAGGAGGGAGTGACTGACAGGTAGAGTGAGGAGGGAGTGACTGACAGGTAGAGTGAGGAGGGAGTGACTGACAGGTAGAGTGAGGAGGGAGTGACTGACAGGTAGCGTGAGGAGGGTGTGACTGACAGGTAGCGTGAGGAGGGAGTGACTGACAGGTAGAGTGAGGAGGGTGTGACTGACAGGTAGCGTGAGGAGGGAGTGACTGACAGGTAGAGTGAGGAGGGAGTGACTGACAGGTAGCGTGAGGAGGGAGTGACTGACAGGTAGCGTGAGGAGGGAGTGACTGACAGGTAGAGTGAGGAGGGTGTGACTGACAGGTAGAGTGAGGAGGGAGTGACTGACAGGTAGAGTGAGGAGGGAGTGACTGACAGGTAGAGTGAGGAGGGTGTGACTGACAGGTAGAGTGAGGAGGGAGTGACTGACAGGTAGAGTGAGGAGGGAGTGACTGACAGGTAGAGTGAGGAGGGAGTGACTGACAGGTAGAGTGAGGAGGGAGTGACTGACAGGTAGAGTGAGGAGGGAGTGACTGACAGGTAGCGTGAGGCGGGAGTGACTGACAGGTAGAGTGAGGAGGGAGTGACTGACAGGTAGAGTGAGGAGGGAGTGACTGACAGGTAGAGTGAGGAGGGAGTGACTGACAGGTAGAGTGAGGAGGGAGTGACTGACAGGTAGCGTGAGGAGGGAGTGACTGACAGGTAGAGTGAGGAGGGAGTGACTGACAGGTAGCGTGAGGCGGGAGTGACTGACAGGTAGAGTGAGGAGGGAGTGACTGACAGGTAGAGTGAGGAGGGAGTGACTGACAGGTAGAGTGAGGAGGGAGTGACTGACAGGTAGAGTGAGGAGGGAGTGACTGACAGGTAGCGTGAGGAGGGAGTGACTGACAGGTAGAGTGAGGAGGGAGTGACTGACAGGTAGAGTGAGGAGGGAGTGACTGACAGGTAGAGTGAGGAGGGAGTGACTGACAGGTAGCGTGAGGAGGGAGTGACTGACAGGTAGAGTGAGGAGGGAGTGACTGACAGGTAGAGTGAGGAGGGAGTGACTGACAGGTAGAGTGAGGAGGGAGTGACTGACAGGTAGCGTGAGGCGGGAGTGACTGACAGGTAGAGTGAGGAGGGAGTGACTGACAGGTAGCGTGAGGAGGGAGTGACTGACAGGTAGAGTGAGGAGGGAGTGACTGACAGGTAGAGTGAGGAGGGAGTGACTGACAGGTAGAGTGAGGAGGGAGTGACTGACAGGTAGCGTGAGGAGGGAGTGACTGACAGGTAGCGTGAGGCGGGAGTGACTGACAGGTAGCGTGAGGCGGGAGTGACTGACAGGTAGCGTGAGGCGGGAGTGACTGACAGGTAGAGTGAGGAGGGAGTGACTGACAGGTAGAGTGAGGAGGGAGTGACTGACAGGTAGCGTGAGGCGGGAGTGACTGACAGGTAGAGTGAGGAGGGAGTGACTGACAGGTAGAGTGAGGAGGGAGTGACTGACAGGTAGCGTGAGGCGGGAGTGACTGACAGGTAGAGTGAGGAGGGAGTGACTGACAGGTAGAGTGAGGAGGGAGTGACTGACAGGTAGCGTGAGGAGGGAGTGACTGACAGGTAGAGTGAGGAGGGAGTGACTGACAGGTAGAGTGAGGAGGGAGTGACTGACAGGTAGCGTGAGGCGGGAGTGACTGACAGGTAGAGTGAGGAGGGAGTGACTGACAGGTAGCGTGAGGAGGGAGTGACTGACAGGTAGAGTGAGGAGGGAGTGACTGACAGGTAGAGTGAGGAGGGAGTGACTGACAGGTAGAGTGAGGAGGGAGTGACTGACAGGTAGAGTGAGGAGGGAGTGACTGACAGGTAGCGTGAGGAGGGAGTGACTGACAGGTAGCGTGAGGAGGGAGTGACTGACAGGTAGAGTGAGGAGGGAGTGACTGACAGGTAGAGTGAGGAGGGAGTGACTGACAGGTAGCGTGAGGAGGGAGTGACTGACAGGTAGCGTGAGGAGGGAGTGACTGACAGGTAGAGTGAGGAGGGAGTGACTGACAGGTAGCGTGAGGAGGGAGTGACTGACAGGTAGCGTGAGGAGGGAGTGACTGACAGGTAGAGTGAGGAGGGAGTGACTGACAGGTAGAGTGAGGAGGGAGTGACTGACAGGTAGAGTGAGGAGGGAGTGACTGACAGGTAGCGTGAGGAGGGAGTGACTGACAGGTAGAGTGAGGAGGGTGTGACTGACAGGTAGAGTGAGGAGGGAGTGACTGACAGGTAGAGTGAGGAGGGAGTGACTGACAGGTAGAGTGAGGAGGGTGTGACTGACAGGTAGAGTGAGGAGGGAGTGACTGACAGGTAGAGTGAGGAGGGAGTGACTGACAGGTAGAGTGAGGAGGGAGTGACTGACAGGTAGAGTGAGGAGGGAGTGACTGACAGGTAGAGTGAGGAGGGAGTGACTGACAGGTAGCGTGAGGCGGGAGTGACTGACAGGTAGAGTGAGGAGGGAGTGACTGACAGGTAGAGTGAGGAGGGAGTGACTGACAGGTAGAGTGAGGAGGGAGTGACTGACAGGTAGAGTGAGGAGGGAGTGACTGACAGGTAGCGTGAGGAGGGAGTGACTGACAGGTAGAGTGAGGAGGGAGTGACTGACAGGTAGCGTGAGGCGGGAGTGACTGACAGGTAGAGTGAGGAGGGAGTGACTGACAGGTAGAGTGAGGAGGGAGTGACTGACAGGTAGAGTGAGGAGGGAGTGACTGACAGGTAGAGTGAGGAGGGAGTGACTGACAGGTAGCGTGAGGAGGGAGTGACTGACAGGTAGAGTGAGGAGGGAGTGACTGACAGGTAGAGTGAGGAGGGAGTGACTGACAGGTAGAGTGAGGAGGGAGTGACTGACAGGTAGCGTGAGGAGGGAGTGACTGACAGGTAGAGTGAGGAGGGAGTGACTGACAGGTAGAGTGAGGAGGGAGTGACTGACAGGTAGAGTGAGGAGGGAGTGACTGACAGGTAGCGTGAGGCGGGAGTGACTGACAGGTAGAGTGAGGAGGGAGTGACTGACAGGTAGCGTGAGGAGGGAGTGACTGACAGGTAGAGTGAGGAGGGAGTGACTGACAGGTAGAGTGAGGAGGGAGTGACTGACAGGTAGAGTGAGGAGGGAGTGACTGACAGGTAGCGTGAGGAGGGAGTGACTGACAGGTAGCGTGAGGCGGGAGTGACTGACAGGTAGCGTGAGGCGGGAGTGACTGACAGGTAGCGTGAGGCGGGAGTGACTGACAGGTAGAGTGAGGAGGGAGTGACTGACAGGTAGAGTGAGGAGGGAGTGACTGACAGGTAGCGTGAGGCGGGAGTGACTGACAGGTAGAGTGAGGAGGGAGTGACTGACAGGTAGAGTGAGGAGGGAGTGACTGACAGGTAGCGTGAGGCGGGAGTGACTGACAGGTAGAGTGAGGAGGGAGTGACTGACAGGTAGAGTGAGGAGGGAGTGACTGACAGGTAGCGTGAGGAGGGAGTGACTGACAGGTAGAGTGAGGAGGGAGTGACTGACAGGTAGAGTGAGGAGGGAGTGACTGACAGGTAGCGTGAGGCGGGAGTGACTGACAGGTAGAGTGAGGAGGGAGTGACTGACAGGTAGCGTGAGGAGGGAGTGACTGACAGGTAGAGTGAGGAGGGAGTGACTGACAGGTAGAGTGAGGAGGGAGTGACTGACAGGTAGAGTGAGGAGGGAGTGACTGACAGGTAGAGTGAGGAGGGAGTGACTGACAGGTAGCGTGAGGAGGGAGTGACTGACAGGTAGCGTGAGGAGGGAGTGACTGACAGGTAGAGTGAGGAGGGAGTGACTGACAGGTAGAGTGAGGAGGGAGTGACTGACAGGTAGCGTGAGGAGGGAGTGACTGACAGGTAGCGTGAGGAGGGAGTGACTGACAGGTAGAGTGAGGAGGGAGTGACTGACAGGTAGCGTGAGGAGGGAGTGACTGACAGGTAGCGTGAGGAGGGAGTGACTGACAGGTAGAGTGAGGAGGGAGTGACTGACAGGTAGAGTGAGGAGGGAGTGACTGACAGGTAGAGTGAGGAGGGAGTGACTGACAGGTAGAGTGAGGAGGGAGTGACTGACAGGTAGAGTGAGGAGGGAGTGACTGACAGGTAGAGTGAGGAGGGAGTGACTGACAGGTAGAGTGAGGAGGGAGTGACTGACAGGTAGAGTGAGGAGGGAGTGACTGACAGGTAGCGTGAGGAGGGAGTGACTGACAGGTAGAGTGAGGAGGGAGTGACTGACAGGTAGAGTGAGGAGGGAGTGACTGACAGGTAGAGTGAGGAGGGAGTGACTGACAGGTAGAGTGAGGAGGGAGTGACTGACAGGTAGAGTGAGGAGGGAGTGACTGACAGGTAGAGTGAGGAGGGAGTGACTGACAGGTAGCGTGAGGAGGGAGTGACTGACAGGTAGAGTGAGGAGGGAGTGACTGACAGGTAGAGTGAGGAGGGAGTGACTGACAGGTAGAGTGAGGAGGGAGTGACTGACAGGTAGAGTGAGGAGGGAGTGACTGACAGGTAGAGTGAGGAGGGAGTGACTGACAGGTAGAGTGAGGAGGGAGTGACTGACAGGTAGCGTGAGGAGGGAGTGACTGACAGGTAGAGTGAGGAGGGAGTGACTGACAGGTAGAGTGAGGAGGGAGTGACTGACAGGTAGAGTGAGGAGGGAGTGACTGACAGGTAGAGTGAGGAGGGAGTGACTGACAGGTAGAGTGAGGAGGGAGTGACTGACAGGTAGAGTGAGGAGGGAGTGACTGACAGGTAGCGTGAGGAGGGAGTGACTGACAGGTAGAGTGAGGAGGGAGTGACTGACAGGTAGAGTGAGGAGGGAGTGACTGACAGGTAGAGTGAGGAGGGAGTGACTGACAGGTAGAGTGAGGAGGGAGTGACTGACAGGTAGAGTGAGGAGGGAGTGACTGACAGGTAGAGTGAGGAGGGAGTGACTGACAGGTAGCGTGAGGAGGGAGTGACTGACAGGTAGAGTGAGGAGGGAGTGACTGACAGGTAGAGTGAGGAGGGAGTGACTGACAGGTAGAGTGAGGAGGGAGTGACTGACAGGTAGAGTGAGGAGGGAGTGACTGACAGGTAGAGTGAGGAGGGTGAGGAGCTCCAACGACTTCACACATTTAGTGCTTCGACTAAATGTCTTTAAATTCATTTTTGCAATTTTACGCTTCAGCACGACTCCACGTTGGGGCCTAAAGGCTCGTTTTCAGAGTCTACCGAGAAAACGCGCTCAAACCTCTGGAAGAAGTATTTTGGTCATTTAATATTTAATTATTTGATAATTTGTACTCATACATTAATGAAGAATTAAGGAGATATAGATGTATAACAGGATTGTACTGTTGTTGAGCTGGAGCTCATATTGAAATATTAACTTGTGATTATTTTCATAACGGGTTCATCTGCTGATTATTTCCTCCATGAATCGAGTGTTGAATGTTGGTGTTCGTCAGTCAGAGCGCAAAGTGACACCTTCACTGTGTTCCTCGTACACTGCACACTGTCACAGTTAAACACAAACACAGCATTTAAAGAAACTCTTCATAAATACCTGAAGAACACGACAGCAGAGCTGCGAGCAGGACAAGACGAGGATCCATCACAGAACACTCCGCGAGGCTTTCTCCTCCAAAGGACGAGGAACTAAACATGAACAGCTCGGCCTCCGTCTGCAGTCACACTGAGGAGATCCTCACTCTCTGCAACACTTCCCACTCCAGCTCCACGTCTGGTGCGTTCAGGAACACCGAGGAGATTCTCACTCTCTGCAACACTTCCCACCAAAGAGGGGTGAGTTGATTTATAACAACATGGAGAAATCAACTCTCCAGTAAAAGTACATCGTGCAAAACTTCCATTCTATTATTGTCAGGAGAAATGAATCAAAGTCTTTTTAAACTTCTTTGAACTTGTTTTGTTTCAGTGTGGATTTGATTTGGAGGTGTAATTTCCGATTCTTTGGAAAGGCCTTTAACATCACATCCCTATGAAGGATGTGATGTCATAATCACCATGAACGTCCCTCAGCTGTTGTAGAAAGGACGTCACGTGACAACTCCACTGAAGCAGCCGCTTCACGGAGCTCGTCTGCGCGCGAAGAGTCGATGTCACTGAACAACCGATCAACAGCAAGAGCTCAATGTCGCCATTGAACCTACGTGATCGGCTGCTCTTGAACGCACCACCAGCTCGTCGTGTTCTGCCCGACAGACGCGTCTCAATGTGTCCTCAATGTTAGAAAATACACGTCTCATGTAGTCGGTGTCGTGCTTGCGTTAATGGCGGGTGTTTATCAGCATTACAACAAGGCATAACGCCACATACTGACAAGCAGCGTGCATAACTCCGCTGCATGGGAAATCCCCTTCAAAGTGTGTTTTCAGGCGAAGCCACTGCAAACGGGTCCGCGACCCACTTGTTGGGAATCACTGGTATGAAGGCAAAAGGACAGTCCGTGAACGTGGGAGAGTTCATAATCCTCCTCATCGAGTGGAGGTTCGTTGATGGCGTTTTCTTTAGTGTGAACAAAACGCCATCAACTTATTTCTGTGTAACAGTATTATGGTGTGTTTGTAACACAAACACATTTTTCTTTTGAAATATTCTCGACTTCCCAGAGAACGGAGATGACGTGTGATGCATATTTGATTTACTGAACAAAGTGAGGAGGAGTCTGTTAAAAGGACAGAGTCAACGTGTCTCCACACAGAATGTGAGTCCTGTTGAAGATGTTCTCTCTGACTGATTGATCCAGTGAATCATTGATCTCTACAGACTCAGTGGTCAAAGGATGAGTGACAGGTAGGCTCCTCCTCCTCCTCCACTTTTAACGGCTCGTCCTCACGACGGACTCGAACAGCGGACCAGCTCTGATCGGTGTCGTTATAACAAACATGGCCGCTTGTTGATAGAAGGAGTGTTCTATGCTGTATCTGAGTTGACGTTCACGGTCAAATGAATCCTCCTCACTGACTGAATGTGGACCAAACGTCAGCAGATGTTCTGTTCTTTACATGTGGTGCTCGTGATCGTCCTCTCGTGCGGAGAATGTTTAGATTCACTTCAACACGTTTTCTAGCAGAGTCACAATCACACAGGAAACAAGACAATAATGTTGATTCTCCACCTGAAGATTATTCTCAGAGTCCACTGAGTTCAGTGTCTCTTCATGAAAACGACGTCATAAAATCAATAAGTATTGTTGATAAAGCTCTAATTGTATCTGTCAGACCTTCAGTGAGATCCATGTCTGTGTGTTTCTGGTTCATTGGACTCCAACCTGCTGGTTGATCTTTTTACCAGAAATCACGTCTAGACAGAAAACTAATACATGAGAATTACATCTGAATAATATGGAGGTTCAACCATAAATACATGATTATTAAACAGTCTACTGTCACACAGAGGAACAGACATCAAGTAAACTGAGATTGGTGCGGTGATCTTTTGTTGCAGTGAGCTACAGGACCACAGCTTCATGTTTGTTATTGTTATTGTGGCATTCATGTGGAACCAGTCCAGTGTAGTTCCTCATTCTTCCTCAGAGTAATAATCATAATCCTCCTAACTGGCTCCATCTAGTGACAGAAGCACAGCAGTGGTTCCTCTCTTGGTGTCAGTCATGTTGTCACCAGAACCACAGAAGAAGAAGACGTGTTGCAGAGACCACAGACTGTAGCTGGTGTCTCTTGACCTGTGATGTGTTGGTGACTCTGGTCCTCTGTCTCCTCTCACAGGGAGAAGATGATCTGCAGCATCCTGCTGCTCATCACACTGACCTCCTGTGTCTCTGGTTAGTTTACAGCTTCACTTTGTTCTCCACAGACTCAACACACCTTCAGCCTCACCAACACACTTCAACATGACTCTAGTTATTGTTACAATCATGCACCTTGTTCATACCTTTGTGTCTCTAAAGCTCAGCATCAGTAAACATCTCCAGGTGGACTTTAAAGGCTCTCATGGTGACGTCAGTTAGTCTGCTCCTCACTCTCCCTCTCTGTCTCCTCAACAGGATCATTAGTAGTGAACGTGACACAGAGATCCTATCAGGCAGAGGAGAACCACAACGTCACTCTGGAATGGACCTTCAAGACCACAACAGACGGTTCCCCCAAGTCCATTAACAGCATCTGTGAGATGTTCACTGATCTCACATCCTTCATCCTGTTTCATCTTCATGAAGGTGTCGAGGTCTCAGAGTCTCAGCATGAACGGTTTGCAGGACGAGTCCAGTTTGACAAAGACGTCCTCAGAGAAGGACGACTCAGACTCCACATGTCCAGACTCAGGACTGATGACTCGGGTGATTACCTGTGTGATGTGCTCACAGGTGATGGTGAAGGTTCGAGGTACTGTCACCTCAACGTCACAGGTGAGTCGATTCAGTAGTTTCCTGATGAAAAGAACCTGATTGTTGTCGTTACACTTCCTTCTTACAGGATCTGTGAAATATGTTCGAGTTTCATCTGTTGGGGACGTTTCGTTGATGTTGTAGTGAGATGTTGTTTCTTCTCATCAATGACTCAGACTTGTTTGGTCTCTTTACAGCAGAGAGGCTTCAGCCCAAACCTGAGACACCAAACTCAACAAGTGGAGGAAGAGATGCTTCAACGACAGGAAGTCCATCACAAGCAGAGAGTCCGGGATGGATCGTCCTCTACTGTGTACTGGGACTGATAGTAGTAGTAGTAGGAGTAGTAGTAGGAGCTCTGCTGGGTGTTTGTTACAATCTGCGTAGAAAACAGTCAATGATTGACTCTCCGTCTACAAAACTAGATCTAATGAATCCCTCTCTTCCTACAGAACTAGATCCAGTGATTCTCTCCTTATAGACTCAGATGATTCTGGTCTCTCAGGTCGGAGGTCGGAGGTCCAAATCAGCGTCTGAAGGTCTCGTTGTGATGATCTGATGTCTGAATGAGCTGCTCAGTCACAGCTGGTCGTAGCGCAGTGAGAGGAGTTATCTATGGTCTTCATCTCCTCCTTCATCCTCCTCTTCATCACTGTCTGATGGTCTTCATCTCCTCCTTCATCCTCCTCTTCATCACTGTCTGATGGTCTTCATCTCCTCCTTCATCCTCCTCTTCATCACTGTCTGATGGTCTTCATCTCCTCCTTCATCCTCCTCTTCATCACTGTCTGATGGTCTTCATCTCCTCCTTCATCCTCCTCTTCATCACTGTCTGGTCTTCATCTCCTCGTCTTCATCACTGTCTGATGGTCTTCATTGAAATGCTGCTGAGGAGCATGAATGTCTTGTAAACTGGCCTTTTATATTTTAATTCATTTTTTTTGCCCGTTACTGATATCTGTTATTTATTATCCATCATTTGTTGTTTGTATGTTTCAAAGAAAAGCTGTTTGTTAATGTTCAGAACGATAACTTACTCAGATGAAAACATAAGCATTGAATCACGTGACTTAACAGCTTTTAGTCACAGTAACTATTAACAGTAGAAGTATTAATACCACAGTATTCCTGCATTCAAATGTACCTGAAGTGAAGTACAATGTGTTTAAATGTGCTTCACATTTGTTACAAGGCGGAGCTTTCCTTTCTGATATGATGCTGCTTCATTTAATGTAGAATAATGCACGTCATATTCTAATCATTGTATTTGTGAGTAAAGTCTGGATGTGCAGCATAACCAGAGACATGTGACCCTTTGACTTCCCTGTTAGCGCCACCATGAGGCCAACATTCTTGATTCAGGTGGAAATATCTCAACTATCGGATGAATGAACATGAAAGTTCATGCAAAATCACTACTTGGTGTGTTTTTAGTGCACACTTTGACACTGAGCTGCAGACAGACAGCATTTTAATGCCTCTACAGCAGACAGCTGCAGAGGGAAAATGAGCATTACTTTACGAGGGTTAGTGTCACTGTAACACCAGAGGGAGTCACACAGCAGCACGAGTGTCAAACTGTTTCATAAGTGAGTGAAACTTTAGGTATGACATGAATCAGTTTATGTAAAGGATCATATTCAACTTTAAAGTTTCTGAGCAGCATACTCAGAGTATAGAGTATATTATATATATATTATTAAACAACATATGTAAATAGTTGAAAATTAGAAAAACTAGAAACATCTTGAGCACTAAAATGCAACATATACGGTTATGATTTATTCATGTAGTAAAAGAAGAAAAAGACGTGTTTCACAGTAAAAGCATCGAACATTTCATTCTGTTAGAGTCGCTGTACTATGTATAGTATATATATACTATACATATATACACACTATATATAGTACATATATACTATATAGTATATATATACTATATAGTATATATGTACTATATATAGTGTGTATATATGTATAGTATATATATACTATACATATATACACACTATATATAGTACATATATACTATATAGTATATATATACTATGTATAGTATATATGTACTATGTACGTCAACTATAAAGCAAAACATTAAATATAAGAAGAGAGATTAGAACGGAGTCTGAGAAGTTTAAACAACTTTTAGTTGGATTGTTTATCGAACCGTGAAAAATTTTATATCGAGGATCAGGACTACACTGAGACTGGTTCATATAGAGGATCAGGACTACACTGAGACTGGTTCATATAGAGGATCAGGACTACACTGAGACTGGTTCATAGAGGATCAGGACTACACTGAGACTGGTTCATAGAGGATCAGGACTACACTGAGACTGGTTCATATAGAGGATCAGGACTACACTGAGACTGGTTCATATAGAGCAGGGATTCCCAAAGTGGGGTGCGCGCACCCCTGGGGGTGCGCGAGCTGCCTCTAGGGGGTGCGCGAGAGGAAAAGTGTAATGGCGGTCTGATGGTGTAATAATATTAAATATTTAAAAAAAAATGTAATTTTAATTTAAAAACTGTCAGGTGGGACATCTGAAGCTATCAGTCGTAAAAGAGGAGAGGGACAGAGAGAGAGAGAGGAATCGGAGGCGAGGGGAACGGAGAGGTGCGTTGGGGGGAGACCAGGAGAAGAAATCGAGTCAGAGGAAGATGAAACGGAGGAAGGAGGAAGGGATTGCACAGACAAATCGGGAGCACATCGGCCCATCGCGGAGTCAAGGTGAAAAAGAGGAAACGAGAGTGAGCATCAGACTGGGAAAACAAGAGGAAATATGATGAAAAGTCTCTGTGTCTGGGCTTCACTTGGATTGGCAACGCAGATTGCCCAAAGCCACAGTGCGTGGTGTGCAGTGAGGTTCTGGCTAACAGTCTGAAGCTCTTATTTACGTCGCCTCCTGAACACCAAGCATGCCAGTGCAAGTCAAAAGCCCCTTACATTCTTTATATCGAAATCGGAGGAGTTACAAAACAGCCAAAAACAACTGGAGTCTCATTCATGTGTTGGTCTATAAATGACGCACTACGGGCTTCATATCTGGTCACAGAATAGCGAGAAAGGGGCTACCGCACACAATCACTGAAGACGTGAGCTTGCCAGCTGCCAGAGAGATGGTGGAATGTATGATTGGGGAGAAAGAAGCAAAAAAGTTGGACATGATCCCGGTGTCCAACAACACTGTGTCGCGCCGCATCGATGCTTTGTCCGAAGACATCCTGGCTACATTAGTCGCTCATTAATTGTAAATGAAATGTGATAATCTGCCTCTGAGCCTGTGCGTGTGTGCTCACATCCGTATTGCTCTTTAAAAGTGACGCCTTGTGTCACTGAAAGTTATTGAAACTTTGTTGCAGTGTTTCAGGGCGTTTTCACACCTTCAGTTCGTTTGCTTTGTTCTGATTCAGGGATTAATATGATACAATGTTGCAGTTTGTGTTCACACTGCAACATTTAACAGCGGACTAGATCTTGTAAACAAATGCCACGCGCGAGCAAACTGTTCTCTCATTGGTCTTATGCGGCTATGAAGGCTTAAAAGGCTCTGTTGCTTCTTTTTTTTATTTTTTTTTATTAAGGGGGGGGGGGGGGGGGTGCGCGAACCCGGTCGGGATGTAGAAGGGGGTGCGCGGCCTAAAAAGTTTGGGAACCCCTGATATAGAGGATCAGGACTACACTGAGACTGGTTCATATAGAGGATCAGGACTACACTGAGACTGGTTCATAGAGGATCAGGACTACACTGAGACTGGTTCATATAGAGGATCAGGACTACACTGAGACTGGTTCATATAGAGGATCAGGACTACACTGAGACTGGTTCATATAGAGGATCAGGACTACACTGAGACTGGTTCATATAGAGGATCAGGACTACACTGAGACTGGTTCATATAGAGGATCAGGACTACACTGAGGCTGGTTCATATAGAGGATCAGGACTACACTGAGACTGGTTCATATAGAGGATCAGGACTACACTGAGACTGGTTCATATAGAGGATCAGGACTACACTGAGACTGGTTCATATAGAGGATCAGGACTACACTGAGACTGGTTCATATAGAGGATCAGGACTACACTGAGACTGGTTCATAGAGGATCAGGACTACACTGAGACTGGTTCATATAGAGGATCAGGACTACACTGAGACTGGTTCATATAGAGGATCAGGACTACACTGAGACTGGTTCATAGAGGATCAGGACTACACTGAGACTGGTTCATAGAGGATCAGGACTACACTGAGACCGGTTCATAGAGGATCAGGACTACACTGAGACTGGTTCATATAGAGGATCAGGACTACACTGAGACTGGTTCATATAGAGGATCAGGACTACACTGAGACTGGTTCATAGAGGATCAGGACTACACTGAGACTGGTTCATAGAGGATCAGGACTACACTGAGACTGGTTCATAGAGGATCAGGACTACACTGCACACTACATTTAGTAATAATTATTGAAATGATAAATAATTACTCATTCAAATTGAGGGCGGTGATTGAGAAGAGTTGCATCCTGGGAGCTTTACAGCTCATCTGTTGAGAACACATCTGTCTGGACTGACATGACGGCCACGCCTCCTCTGAAGCGGGCTGACGGGAGAGGCAGAGCGCCGTTAACGGTGCGTGAGACTGAGTGACTCACACGTTTGGTCAACGTCACATCATAAAAGGGAGGCGGCCACACTGCTGAACAGAAGAGCTGGAATGTTCCGTACAAACAGTTGATCAGCACTGAATAGAGGAATGTGGACCAACTGGAACCACAGCAACTTCTGTAACATTCACATGAGAGCCGGCGGATGTCTGCTTCACCAGTCATGAAGTCCATATGATCATATTATACACATAGAATCTAAATGTACAGTCCTGCAAGAAGTATTCGGAGCCTTAAAAAGTACCAATACAACAGTGCAAAGAATACTCCACTACACGTAAATCATACTTCAGGAGAAGTATTAGTGAAATGTACTTCATGTATCAGAAGTAAAAGTACTCGTTCTGCAGAAAAATGACCAAACGGAGATTGTTGCATCCAGATGTTATGGAGTTACTGTTGCCGTTCTAACTACTTCATATGACGTTATTTCAGTCCAGAGGTTCCCAGCCTGGGGGTCGGGCCCCTCTGAAGGGTCACCCCGTGAGTCCGAGGGGTCGAGTGACGATTGGAGGAAGAAACTACGTTATATTCAATAAACTTTCATAAAGTTGATCCGAGTGTATTTTATTGCATCTGAAAAGTTCACATTGAAGTCAAACCATTTGAGAGGTTTAGAGGAGAAACGCCTCTTTTGTGCAAATCGCTCCTAAATTTACAACTTTAATCTTTTCTTGGAATATTAGGTGTCACAATCTCAGTTTACTAAGTCTGACCTTTGAACAAGATAAAGGAAGTGCTTCGACTAAATGTCTTTAAATTCATTTTTGCAATTTTTGCAATTTTACGCTTCAGCACGACTCCACGTTGGGGCCTCAAGGCTCGTTTTCAGAGTCTACCGAGAAAACGCGTTCAAACCTCTGGAAGAAGTATTTTGGTCATTTAATATTTAATTATTTGATAATTTGTACTCATACATTAATGAAGAATTAAGGAGATATAGATGTATAACAGGATTGTACTGTTGTTGAGCTGGAGCTCATATTGAAATATTAACTTGTGATTATTTTCATAACGGGTTCATCTGCTGATTATTTCCTCCATGAATCGAGTGTTGAATGTTGGTGTTCGTCAGTCAGAGCGCAAAGTGACACCTTCACTGTGTTCCTCGTACACTGCACACTGTCACAGTTAAACACAAACACAGCATTTAAAGAAACTCTTCATAAATACCTGAAGAACACGACAGCAGAGCTGCGAGCAGGACAAGACGAGGATCCATCACAGAACACTCCGCGAGGCTTTCTCCTCCAAAGGACGAGGAACTAAACATGAACAGCTCGGCCTCCGTCTGCAGTCACACTGAGGAGATCCTCACTCTCTGCAACACTTCCACTCCAGCTCCACGTCTGGTGCGTTCAGGAACACCGAGGAGATCCTAACTCTCTGCAACACTTCCCACCCAGCTCCACGTCTGGTGCGTTCAGGAACACCGAGGAGATCCTCACTCTCTGCAACACTTCCACTCCAGCTCCACGTCTGGTGCGTTCAGGAACACCGAGGAGATCCTCACTCTCTGCAACACTTCCCACCCCAGCTTTTTTTGCAAAATTGCAAAATTGCAAAATTGCAAAAAGCTGCAAAAACAAGCAATGATTTCTGAGTAAACGTGAGTTGATTTATAACAACATGGAGAAATCAACTCTCCAGTAAAAGTACATCGTGCAAAACTTCCATTCTATTATTGTCAGGAGAAATGAATCAAAGTCTTTTTAAACTTCTTTGAACTTGTTTTGTTTCAGTGTGGATTTGATTTGGAGGTGTAATTTCCGATTCTTCGGAAAGGCCTTTAACATCACATCCCTATGAAGGATGTGATGTCATAATCACCATGAACTTCCCTCAGCTGTTGTAGAAAGGACGTCACGTGACAACTCCACTGAAGCAGCCGCTTCACGGAGCTCGTCTATCTTCATATTAACTTATGAAATATAGAAACTGAATTCTTGGTGACCGACTCGAATGCAGCTTCTGAAACATGAAGTCGTGTCTTCTGTCTGATCGAGCTGCATTTCCTTCAAGGACTATTTCACGACTCTTCTCTTAGATTCATATTTCATATCTTCAGATCTTGTTGGGCCCAGCATGTTCTTCAAATAAATAAATACATAAACATGCAGAGGTACAACTTCTGATGAACAGCAAGAGCACCAAGCATTGTTGATGACACGGCCAATCCTCTTAGAATCTGTTTGCAAGCGAAGCACAGTTTTTGTCCAGTTCAACAACAATAAAACCCAAAGATTTCCCCTCAGCGGCCTTTTACCGCTAGAAATAAAAACATATTAAAAAAGAAAAAAAGAAAGTTGATTTGTTGACTCTTGAAGTGTTTCAACACATTTATGTGATCAGGTTCAACCACAAGGTGCGGCTGATCTCAACTGCTGATCTCTGCTGAGTGAACCGGTTCTTCACCTGCGGCTCTTGTTTTCCACTTGTTCATAGTTCCGCTGTGGGGATGGGCTGCTGTGCTGTGATAGGGTGAGATTAACCAATGAAAGGTGTGACTGCAGGTGTGGCCAGCCCACACCTGCAGTCAGGTGGGCTGTCTTTAATACTCTGCGTGCTGTTCTGGTCGAGGAGAGACCAGCTCTAGTCCGTCTGTGGTTCCTGGTCTCTGGAGTCTAAGGGTCTAAGGGTCTCAGGGTCTCTCGGGTCTGTCAGGTCTCTCGGGTCTCTCAGGTCTAAGGGTCTAAGGGTCTCTCGGGTCTAAGGTCTAGATACCTGCGGTGTAACTCCAGAGACTTCACCTACACACGTCAACGGAGCGTTGTTTTGCATATCGGTAATACCGAAAGTAAAAGTCTTCTTCACAATGGCGCAGTAATTATTCTCATTTCATACTTTTTAACCCTTTGTTTTTCTTTTGTGTTTATTCTTCTGAAGAGACGGATTCACTTTGACACGTTGATGCAGCGATGAAGAGCAGAACTGCACTGATTGGACTCTTTATTGTTTTTCGGATCGAATCAGCAGCAGGTATTATTCATTATTCTTATATTATATGAAAATGTCCCTTTATAGGCTTCATGCTCTTGTTGATCAGGGTGCTGAGTTGTTCGTTGATCGGGTCTTTGGTAGACCGCCGTCCTATCAGGGGCCACAGCGCTCACTGATTGGTTTCTGCTGACACGTGACTAATGACTGCTGTCCGGTTGTCCGTGCACCAGCAGAGCAGAGAACAGAGGAGCTTTATGAACGGGACCGTTTGTGGTCAATATATGAATGAAAACAACATGAAGGGATCAGCGCGTGATGGATTCATTACAGACGGAGATTCATCTCACTGACTTTTCTTCGTCTCGGATTTGTGTCATTTTTAAGATTTCAAGATATTTCATTTCAAATGAACTTCATGTAAGATTCTAAATGGTCGATATGAAGGACTTTCAGTGAGCGATGCTACTTTATTTCGCACGGAATGGTGATAGCGTGTTGATCCACACATTAACACTGAAGTCAATTAGAAGTTTATTTAAAATACATCCGGGACCTTTCTGACACTATGTGCTAAAAAAAACTAAAGCAACCTCCATCTTCTCTCATTCGATTTATTTGTATTATAATTGATTATAATTCTAATCAAATATATTTTATTTAGAAAATATAAATATTTATAATTTAAACATTTTTTAAACTATTTATTAAAATTCATTCACTAAATGAGAAGAAAAGCGAAATCAAAGTTATTTTCAGATTGAGGTGATGATGTCATAATTACAGTAATAGGATCATCGTCATGAGAGGGATTCTTTTAGTTATGAGAAAGGCTTCTTATGTATTTGATAAGGTCACAGGTCATCAATGTATTCAATGAGGCAGTCTGACAGCGTGACCTGATGTTACTCACTTCACTTCCTCCTTGGTTTTAAACGCTCTCAGGGTGACGTGGGTGCTGCAGAACATTGCACAACTCACTGTGCTCGTAACAGGAAGTGTAAATGCTCGTCTCTCCAGGACCATGAGAGGGTTTTTTCATGTCATGTTTTTGTATGTTTAGTTTCACTTCAACACGTTTTCTAGCAGAGTCACAATCACACAGGAAACAAGACAATAATGTTGATTCTCCACCTGAAGATTATGCTCAGAGTCCACTGCGTTCAGTGTCTCTTCATGAAAACGACGTCATAAAATCAATAAGTATTGTTGATAAAGCTCTAATTGTATCTGTCAGACCTTCAGTGAGATCCATGTCTGTGTGTTTCTGGTTCATTAGACTCGAACCTGCTGGTTGATCTTTTTACCAGAAATCACGTCTAGACAGAAAACTAATACATGAGAATTACATCTGAATAATATGGAGGTTCAACCATAAATACATGATTATTAAACAGTCTACTGTCACACAGAGGAACAGACATCAAGTAAACTGAGATTGGTGCGGTGATCTTTTGTTACAGTGAGCAACAGGACCACAGCTTCATGTTTGTTACTGTGGCATTCATCTAACACCAGTCCAGTGTAGTTCCTCATTCTTCCTCAGAGTAATAATCATAATCCTCCTAACTGGCTCCATCTAGTGACAGAAGCACAGCAGTGGTTCCTCTCTTGGTGTCAGTCATGTTGTCACCAGAACCACAGAAGAAGAAGACGTGTTGCAGAGACCACAGACTGTAGCTGGTGTCTCTTGACCTGTGATGTGTTGGTGACTCTGGTCCTCTGTCTCCTCTCACAGGGAGAAGATGATCTGCAGCATCCTGCTGCTCATCACACTGACCTCCTGTGTCTCTGGTTAGTTTACAGCTTCACTTTGTTCTCCACAGACTCAACACACCTTCAGCCTCACCAACACACTTCAACATGACTCTAGTTATTGTTACAATCATGCACCTTGTTCATACCTTTGTGTCTCTAAAGCTCAGCATCAGTAAACATCTCCAGCTGGACTTTAAAGGCTCTCATGGTGACGTCAGTTAGTCTGCTCCTCACTCTCCCTCTCTGTCTCCTCAACAGGATCATTAGTAGTGAACGTGACACAGAGATCCTATCAGGCAGAGGAGAACCACAACGTCACTCTGGAATGGACCTTCAAGACCACAACAGACGGTTCCCTCAAGTCCATTCACATCTTCTGTGAGATGTTCAATGGTGTCACATCCTTCATCCTGTTTGATCTTTATGAAGGTGTCGAGGTCTCAGGGTCTCAGCATCAACGGTTTGCAGGACGAGTCCAGTTTGACAAAGACGTCCTCAGAGAAGGACGACTCACACTCCACATGTCCAGACTCAGGACTGCTGACTCGGGTGATTACCTGTGTGGTGTGCTCACAGGTGATGGTGAAGGTTCGAGGAAATGTCACCTCAACGTCACAGGTGATGGTTGGAGTTCTAGTGACTGTCACCTCAACGTCACAGGTGATGGTGAAGGTTCTAGGGACTGTCACCTCAACGTCACAGGTGAGTTGATTCAGTATTTCCTGATGAAAAGAACCTGATTGTTGTCGTTACACTTCCTTCTTACAGGATCTGTGAAATATGTTCCAGTTTCATCTGTTGGGGACGTTTCGTTGATGTTGTAGTGAGATGTTGTTTCTTCTCATCAATGACTCAGACTTGTTTGGTCTCTTTACAGCAGAGAGGCGGCTTCGGCCCAAACCTGAGACACCAAACTCAAGAAGTGGAGGAAGAGATGCTTCACCGACAAGAAGTCCATCACAAGCAGAGAGTCGGGGAAGGATCGTCCTCTACTGTGTACTGGGACTGATAGTAGTAGTAGTAGGAGCTCTGCTGGGTGTTTATTACGGTCTGTGTGGAAATCAACACGATCCAATTAATCACTCTAGTCCTATAGAGCTATATCCAATGAATCCCTCTCCTCCTATAGAACTAGATTCAGTGATTCTCTCCTAATAGACTCAGATGATTCTGGTCTCTCAGGTCGGAGGTCGGAGGTCCAAATCAGCGTCTGAAGGTCTCGTTGTGATGATCTGATGTCTGAATGAGCTGCTCAGTCACAGCTGGTCGTAGCGCAGTGAGAGGAGTTATCTATGGTCTTCATCTCCTCCTTCATCCTCCTCTTCATCACTGTCTGATGGTCTTCATCTCCTCCTTCATCCTCTTCATCACTGTCTGATGGTCTTCATCTCCTCCTTCATCCTCCTCTTCATCACTGTCTGATGGTCTTCATCTCCTCCTTCATCCTCCTCTTCATCACTGTCTGATGGTCTTCATCTCCTCCTTCATCCTCCTCTTCATCACTGTCTGATGGTCTTCATCTCCTCCTTCATCCTCCTCTTCATCACTGTCTGATGGTCTTCATCTCCTCCTTCATCCTCCTCTTCATCACTGTCTGATGGTCTTCATCTCCTCCTTCATCCTCCTCTTCATCACTATCTGATGGTCTTCATCTCGTGCTTCATCCTCTTCATCACTGACCTCAGAGCCGGATAGATCAGAGGAATCAGAGCTCTGGTTCATTGTTCTGATCGGACTCTTCATCACTTCATTCTTCGACTTCTTGGATCTGAAATCCTGAGTGAAGTTCTGCAAGTGTTTGAGTCGAGCTGCATATCTTGTGTTTGTGTGATGAACATGAAGTTGATGATTTGATTGAACATGAAGTTGATGATTTGATTGAAGGTGTGAGACGATACGAGGAGATTTGTTTCCTGCTGCATTCCATGAATGTAAAGTCGATGCTGATATTTTTATGAGAATTTGTTTGTTTGCTATATTTCCTGTTCATTGCATTGTTCAGAATGAATAAACACAAAGAAAGTCAAACTAAATGATTCTCCATCCATTCATATCCTCATGAATCTCACTAATATTCATTATGACTGGATGAAAATAGAGACAAATCTGCATTTTCTTTGTGCCGTCAGTCGTTTGAAAGTTATTTTGGACTCAGCGGGTTAAAATAATGAGGATGGATAAACTTCCAGGTGCCACAAAAAGGACAACACAACTCCTCGTGCAGCAGACGTTTGGCTCCCTCCTTCTTCCTCGTGAAACAACATCCAGCAACGTTGACAAAAAGCTGCATGGTCATCATAAACTTCAACATGTAATATGGACAGGTTGTCACGGGGTGTGGTGGTGGACTCAAATGCAGGACCAGAGGTCGTGAGAAACAGGGTTTAACGAGTAGTGAACACTCGAGGAATCGTTACCAGAACACAACAGGGAGTCCGAGCACAAGACACGAAATGAGAGGGAAATCCAGCAGGACGAGGCAGGAAGACCGGGAACCGGGAACCGGACGAGCCAAACCGGCGGGTCGACATGGCAACGATCTGGCAGTGAGCGACGGAGGGGCAGGGCTTTATAAAGTGGCTGGAACAGGTGAGGGAGTTGTGCTGATGAGGAGGGAGTGACTGACAGGTAGAGTGAGGAGGGAGTGACTGACAGGTAGCGTGAGGAGGGAGTGACTGACAGGTAGAGTGAGGAGGGAGTGACTGACAGGTAGCGTGAGGAGGGAGTGACTGACAGGTAGAGTGAGGAGGGAGTGACTGACAGGTAGCGTGAGGAGGGAGTGACTGACAGGTAGAGTGAGGAGGGAGTGACTGACAGGTAGAGTGAGGAGGGTGAGGAGCTCCAACGACTTTTGCTGCAGTTCAACCACAAGAGGGCGCCGCAGGCTTTCACACAGACCTACAGCGAAACACTGTTTCCTTTCGTCCCCATCGATCAGCGTCAGCGCAGCGGCTCCTTTCATTTGTTTTTTTGTGTAGAAATCTTCAAGTTCTTCCACTTGTTTTTCTTTTAAACGTGTTTGTGGGTAAAAACTGTCCTGCAGCAGATTTCACAGCGAAAGCTTCGTGTGTCCACCAGCCTCATTAAAGCATCATCATATTCTACATAAGTCTCTTCATGTCAATGAACCTCACGGAAACACCAAATCCAACAGTGACGTGACTCCTCTAAGTCTTGACTTCACCTCTCATATGTTCGGAAGTTCCTCCTGCAGTGCTGCTGGACGTTGCGTCAAAGTCAATCACTTCTGGGTTTAAACCTCATGAGGGGTCAAACAAGATGTTTGTCTCCCACTTTATGAAGCACTTCACGTGCTTTTAAACTGATCGATTGTGGTATAAAGTACACATATATGTGTACTCATTCATTAGTCCTCTGTGTCAAGCGCTCCAGCAATTGGTTGTTTTATGATCTCTGCTTGTTTTTGCTGACCTCGTTATTGTTTGCCTGATTTTGTGACGGATCAGTAAAGACCTCGTCCTGCTGTCCGGCTCGTGTGTTTGAGTCCGGTCACCACTCGTAACAGCAGCCGTGTCACACAAACAGCAGCAAGGCGCCGAATGACGGTCTGAAAGGCTGTTGCGCCCTCTTGTGGTTGAGCTGAGCGGATCTGTTATGAAGTCAGCGGACACGCGGTGAACCAGGTCTCTGGATTGACGTGGATCAGGTGTGATGTTCAGACACATTGTATAAGTTCAGCATGTAGAGCAGCAGAGAGGCCTCGTCTGCGGCCTCTGTCCATGGTGCTGAAGTTAACCAGTCAGACGAGCTCTGACCCGTCTGACCGTTAACGCGTTGGTGTAGATATTTAAGGTGATGCTGATCTAGATTAGTGGTTTAATCTACAGCAGGAACCTGGACAACAAACGTGATGACATTACAGAATGAAACCATGTTTCCAGCACAGCGTTGGAGGATTCCTCTTATATCATAATGCCTACTGGCAACATAAACATACTTTTACGTTAATATATATTAGAATCAATTCATTGTTTGATTTGGTGTTTTCGTTGGATTATTGATTGGAAGTGACACATGGAATATGATTGAATTTATCCTTTGAAGAGGTTTGTGCACACAGAATGCCGACACCATGAAATGTGTTGCAGGACTGTTGTTGTGCCACAGTTATGTTAAAGAGAAATGCACGTGGAAGAACACTTATGATGCTGAACGTGAACAAATGAAAGGAGACGCTGGAGGATGAGTGCTGAAGCGTTTACTGCAGTGAAGTGTTTACAGGTTATCATGAACCAGACTGCAGCTCAGCTGATCAGATGATTCAACATGTGAAAGCAAACATCAGCTGGTGACGATCACTGTCTCTTGGCGCACACAAAGTCTTTCTTCAGTGAGCAGTTCGCATCGTTCCACATTCCCCATTCTGGAAGGAAAGAAAAGGTCGATTATATATTCATATTTCCTGCTTTGAGCGGACAGATCATGGACCTCATGCAGAAATATCTTCGTCTTAAAGTTCTCGTTTCAACTTGATGAGATCACATGATCCGGAGTAGATGCACGTTCATGATGAGTGATGATCAGTGTAATCAACGGCCCTGAATGACTTCATAAGGCCACATGTTTCATTAAGGAACACATTCAGGTCAGTCGTGTTTGGGCTCCTGAATATTAATATTACCGTGACTCGACAGGTGACTCGACAGGTGACTCGACAGGTGACTCGACAGGCTGGTGAAACTTGTTTCATATTCAGAAGTTACTTTTACATCATTTATTTCCCTTACTAAGAGCATTCGACTCGACGCAGCCCTCTTGTCCTCGATAATTGTCCGGTTGATTGGGAAGCCATTTATTGTAGTTGAATCGAGTTCCATCAGTGTATATGAACCCGCCCTGAGGAACAGAAAGGTGGGGGTCAGTGATGACATGTGACAGGTTCTCTATGTGTCGAGCATCAGGGTCTCTGATCAATGCTTACCCCTGATCTCTTGCCTCCGATCCAATAGGCTCGACGTTCAAAACCACTGGTGAAATAATAGCTCATATACTTGACATTGAGCATGTCTTGATCATTGTGTATCGACACCAGTTCACTCTGCAAGGAGTGGCAGTGAGCCTGAAACAACAGACGTGTGAGTGTAACTTTTCTTTATCAGAACATATAACTCTGTGTGTGTGTGTGTGTGTGTGTGTGTGTGTGTTTATCACCTGGGCGTCCCGGAACGTTTTGGGGGTCTCAAAGTATCTCATACACACACTACTCCGACCAAAGGCGACCCAGTGACACTCTTTACACAGTACAGGAGTCACGCTGCACAAGTCTTCAATACCCTCTGTGAAAACACAACGTGCTTCAATGACCCAGCTTCTTGGCTTTTGGTTCAATAACATGTCGGTCGTGGTATATTGTACTTACCGTCCCCCTCTTGGTCTGCCACAGTGATGGTGGTTCCCACCAACAGCAGGACAGCAGTTACCACAGCTGGATGCATGACTCAGACCTCACTCACTCAGTGCTGCTCAGCTGGAATATGACCTGGACATGTGACAGTTTAATGGAGACATGACTGAATGCTGCAGGTGGTTAAATCAATCACTGGATCATATTACTGTCAGTCATCTCAAAGAAAAAGAGCGTTTTTATGGACTACGTGCTCAAAAAACAAAGAGAGAAGAAGAAGCTCACCACGGACGTGTTCTGGTTCCTCGTTGCCCTTCAGTCTGACTGTCAGGTGGATCTTCCTCTCACTCTTATACTCAACACTCATGGCCTGCGGACATGTCAATGTTTCTGCCAATGTCAACAAATGGATCACTGTCATGTGATTAGTTCTCAGAACACACAGTTATCAGAACAAACAGTCATAAAGTTGTCCCATGTGACTGTTCTTTGAAGTGGGTTCAATTCAACCGACAGTGACTGATGTTAAAATATATAAACTGTGACTTTAAGTGTGTTTTCAGCAACAACGTTCTCTGAATACACTTGTAGAATTCAAATAAAACTGCTAACATGCAATAAATAAGTGATGTAAAGGCATTTGTATCGTTTCTTTGCTTGCTTGTGTCACGGTTTAGGCTTTGCCCCCCGTGTTCCTGTGTTCCTCCTGATTTCATCATACTCACCTGCCCAGTCCATCCAGCTGCCTTCAATCTCCTCATCACCCCACACACACACACACACACACACACTCCCCTGCTTTCCCTGTTGTGGTTGTCAGGTCGTCTTTGTTCGTCTGTGTCATGTTCCAACATTGTGCCTTATATGCTCTGTGTTCCAGCGTTTGGACCTCGTGTTTGCTCCTGATTCGTGACTTTGCCTTTTTTTTTTTTTATTCAGTTTGGATCTTTTGCCCGCTCCCTGCTGGAGTTGTTTTCTGTTACTGTGTTTGATGACTTGGAGCCCAGTAAAGCGACCTAGTTCTCCAGTTCTCCTGTGTCTGCGATTGAGTCTCTGATCTGCCCATCGGACGCGACAGTTTGTTTGTTGAAGACCTGATTCAGCCTAAATCCAGTTCAGCCCAGTCAGGATCTTTTCCAGCATCCTGACCCAGATGTGGTCCTCTTTTGTTTCCGTCTCTAACAGAGTCCGTCTCTCTCTGTTAGACCATGAAGTCTGTATTGACCTCCGTTCAGGCGAGTAACGTCGCCTCTGTCCTAGACACCGTTCAACTATTGAATCGGTATTTGAATTCATCACTTATGTAAGGAGGACGTTCAGAGCTAGAAGGCGGTTGACATTAATGAGAACACCAAAGGTAGTTTGCTTTGGCCACTAAATATTTGAAGTTGAAGGGTGTGGATGGCAAATATTATTCAACAGACAAGTCTTTACATTACCGTATGAACCCTCCTTTGGTTCACATCCTACAGATGGTATGATTGTAAGTGGCGTGAAGCCAGTGCCAGCTGCTTTGAAGCCCCATTCCTCCCCATGTGAAGTGTTTGAGCATCTTGAGTCGGTCTGAACTGAAGATCCGGGTCCGTAAAAGGTTAATTAAGAGTAATCCGTAACTTGTCACATCCATCTCCTCAAATGTCATAAACTGCTGAATGTACAGTATGAGTTACACTTCCTCCACAAGTTTGTTATTTAGGGAAGTCCGTCTGGTTTCCGCTGCTGCATGAACACCAAGACGTCGTTGGATGAAGGCTGGAGGTACGTTTTTATATTTATACTTAATTTACATTCATTTTAAGGTTATTTTACTCACATTTACCGTAGAAATTAGCATGTAAAGTACTCATTTGCAGACACACAGTTTTTTGTATTTGCATGAACACAATTTTTACATTTTTGATCATTAATATATTCTTATAAAAAAATACTGATGGTGGTCAAATGTCTCCATAAATATGGTTTTTAGGAAAACAAGAAAAACCTTTGATGTACTCCAAATTGTTGGCCACCTTGCATATTTAGTATCATGTTATATAAATATCGTGACTCCAAGCATTGACTTGGACATATTTGAAGTAAACTGACACCAAAACAAAAATGCAATATATGGAAGTGGCTACACATTACAGATATTAGTTGCTTGTCAGTTCTACACAGTATTCACAAATGCAGTGTAAGAATATTTTAACCCGCTTAAGTT